>NC_092576.1:10818610-10931110 GCF_037975245.1 Apostichopus japonicus | reverse complement strand
ATTTTTCATCTAAGTCTCATTAAAGAAATCAAAATTGTTCAACGGTGGCTTCCTCCCCACAATGAATGTCACGAGTATTTCATTTCATTTCATTTATTTGTTTCCACATTCAAAATATATAACACAATAATAGAAGAAAATGTATGTGACAAGTGGAGGAGGTCTGAGAAAGCCGAGGCTCTTACGAAGCAGACCCCCGTACAAAGACAATAAGAAAAGAAAAAAAATGAACAATGCATGCAATAAAACAAAAGTTGCACACACAAATAAACCATGTAACTGTACTTACATTACATAAGATAACATTACACAATTGAAAGAATTATCATATATGTAATGACAAAAAGAAAAAAGGAAAAGGAAAAATCCAAAAAATATGTAGCACCTTAGCCAACTTAAACTTTTCAGTATTTGGATAATAGTAAATTCTTCAGATTTTTAGAAAAGATTGCAAGTGATGGGACACTTTTAACCGTGTTATCAAGATAAATCCATAACTGGGTACCTGAGAAACTGAAAGATTTTTTTTGAATGTTAGAGCGGATACTATACAAATGTAAATTACTCGAGTGTCTTGTAAAATGGTCATGTATGTCTGAGTTTAAGCTAAAGTGTCTGCATAGCAGGGAGGGCAGAAGGTTATTGTTAACTTTATACATGAAAATACCTAGTTGAAATCTATGAATGTCAGACAAGGTGAGAATTTTTAAATCTTTAAAGAGTTTCGAAGTGTGAGCTCTATAGTCCGACAGTGTGATTATACGAATAGCCTTTTCCTGAAGAATAAACAAGCGATTAAGGTAAGTGGGATGAGTATTACCCCATACAATATTACAGTAAGATAGAGCGAGTAGATAAGAGATGGTAAAGCGTAATGAGAACATTCTTTGGTACAAAATGACTATTTTGTGCCTCAATCTAAACATTTGCATTCGTACAGACGATAAGGCATGTATGATGTCATAAATATCAATACAGGTGTTAATTATGCTGATCTTTCCTGACACTTATAATGGGGGTAAATTTGGTTTGCAATCTAATTCATATCAAGGAGTCCTGCTACACGCCTGCTCTTTCTTTAATTCAACTTAGTAGCCTACCTGTTAGGTGCGTCTTTCTGTAATTCTTCAACAGATTTGAAGCCTCCAAAAGCCGAAGCTCGTCTAACCAATCGATAAGTACGTTAACCTTTCGTGCGTTGAGCAGGTCATGACCTTGTAAAGCAGCGAATAATTCTCTAGCGTTGGTTATCAGCTCTCTCCTGGCAGGACTTATATCTTCACATAGGAAAGCCAAATCCTGGACATTTTTCTCCGTCAAGACATCGGATACTTTCAGAAGAGTGAGCCTGAACGGTGACGTAGAACTTGATGACGTCATATCGAAGAAAATTTTCCCTATTACTGCAAATGAACGAAGCGATTCACTAATGAGTTGCGTGACAAAAGAAATGGTACTCTCCATGGTCTTATAAATGAAAACACGTGATGCTCGTCGAAAATGTCGGAAATAGAACTCAGTTCAACGGTTACTATAAATATGTTTTTAACAAAAAATGAGATTATTATGGCCTACACAGATAACCTATTGTATTTTTAGGACTGATATTTGGTACACAAAGTTCTAAAGTGAAGAAGAACAATTGTTTTTGTGTAGTATAATAAAACCTCGATGCACATCTGTCATTGTAGTAAATGAAAAAGAACGTAGACCTGTGATTCCATTTCTATCCCTTCTCTTTCTGTCGATACCTTGGACCTTTGGTAGTACATCATGCAAATTAAGTACTGATTACTTAACATTGTCAGCTGAAACTAACAAACAAAGACAACATTGGCATTCTACAGGTTCTGAATATTCTGAAATGTTTGTGATAAATATCTGAACCACAGTGACTTGGTTTTAATTAATTCCTATATTGGAAATAGTAATCTCCGAAAGTTTTTCCAAATACGACGAATGCGGCAGAGAATAGAATTTATATTAGTCCTTTATAGTTTGCACGTTTTTTTTAACCATCACGATTGTTTCATACAATATAAAATGTGAGTTTCAATTTTTGTTTAAGTTTTTTTTAGCTATTCATATCGTCTTATTATCGAAAATACATTGAAATCCAATTTTTCAGTTAAAGGCATTGAAGACTCCCCCCAAACAGCGTGCCGCCATCTTAAAAAAGTTAACTTTCTGTTGCTTGCAAGTGAAGCTTTTCTCTTATCGCTACAAAATGCAAACAGTGATGAAACGTGATACCTTGTTATCAATAGCTGGACCTGAGATGTCCATCGCTTTATCGTTTGTACATTGTGCTGTGGGTATTGACCGCAGTTGTTATGTACTGACTGCACACAAGTGTCTAGTTACCGACAGTAGCAAGCTGTGTGTATTTTCTGGTATTGATGTTGGTGTTTAACACTTCTGTTACACCTCATTCGAGACTAGGTCAGATTACCGACATTAGTCGTTTCTTTTTGCGCGTGTCTTCACACCCTTTAATATGCGCTGAAATCGTTCACTGACTGGAATAAACTAAATGCGATACCATTGGCAGTTATGCTGGGATCGTTCTACTGACCCAATTATTGATATTAAAGGGAACATGACTGAACAACGTGGTGACAAGTAAAATTTAGGCAGCACAGCTTTAGCCCTCTAATAAAAAGGGATGCTCACCACCCCCCCCCCCCCATAGCACCATCATGTATCCAAGAAAATTTACTTTACCAACATTTTGATGATATAACAGCAAAGTTCTGAAAAGATTGCCGCATCTGGTTAGTTCCTTATTTCTAAAATTAGTTAGTTGTAAATGAACTTCTGTCCTCCTTATTAGACAAAACATGATATGCACGTCTTGAACCCCCCCCCCACCCCACCTCCGCGGTCCCTCGCATTAACGCTATTAAATGGAAACATCTGTTTCATAGTCATCACGGATTATTGAAAAGTGTATAAGTGTGTATATACACCTATACACTTTTCAAAGATGGATAATAATTCTGTCACAAGTGTATAGGCATAGATAATGAATGCACTGAATATTTCCTTCCGTCGTGATAGCATGCCATGCCGAACGCTTATTACATATCAGCTTCACTTGAAAGCAATATTCTGACCAAACACAATCAATATTATAAACAGCTGTAACGTACATTTTTTTTACACATTTGTCTCAATGATGAAAAATCAATTAGTCTCAATGATAAAAAATCAATTCTCCGCATTGAAAGCAAAACAATAGGTTACTTATTAAATCATACCTGGATAGCTTATACACACAATAACATGTATACATACGTAGACTACGTATGGCAACATGATGCATATATATCGTATACGCTATGGTCACGTAGCCTACATGCGCTGGCAATAACAGGAAGTGCAAGAATTTATATCTTATTTCAAGTCCCGACTCGATTAGAGAGACCAATATAATGCAACGAGCGGTACCATGTTTCAAAAATTCTTTTCTCTGAAACAGTTCGCGATTGCATTGACAAAAGTGTAGCACAGTCCGTCCTGTGGAGGGCAGGTAGACAGACCGTTCAATATGTTACTTAGTGGAATAAATTGACGAGGGATTGCGGTGCGTAAAGGATCACAACATCTGTCTACTTCCCCTATAACATGATAAGGATACGGGGAGGGAGATGGAAACGTATAGTATATTAGACCATTGGTAAACTTTTAAGTAATGTTCACCCTTAATTATCAATGAAAAGAGAAAGAGTGGTCTCTAACTAAGCCGATAATAAACATGTCTAACTCGTAAATGAGTCTGTCTGGCTATCTTTGTAAATAAGCCTAAGCAACATCCCCCCATGCGACGGACACACGAGGGAGGGGAAGGGGAGGAATGAATATGTGCTTTTCTTCTTGTGACGGTGTGTCCTTGCTCCTCTCAGATGTTCAAAAAGAATCGAACCAGTTTTAATAAATCCAAATTTTCCTGGGTTAGAAATTAACTTTCGTGCTCCTAAATTCGTCAAATGTTACAGAATTTGATATAGTTGTATGGTATAACACAATAATTGCAGCACTCTATTTCATGATACCAAAATTGTATCCCACATCATGGACAGTGTTTTATTAAAGTTCAATCTTTAGTGCAAAACAAAAACCTTCAGTGACGTGTTAATCAGGCAGCGTGCACCCAAACCAAGGGTAGGCCTAGTATTAGAAAATATACAATTTCAGAAAGAAGCCCAAATTAAAAGCTTTCTCAAAATGTCCGAAAAAAAACAGCTTTTACTTATAGCTTACCTATGGCTTAATTAATGGCAGATCTGTAAACAGTCTCTTATCTAGACGTCACTGTACTGTGTAGTAAAGTTACAACTTACAGCAGTCGAAGGCAGGATGGAACTGATCAACTTCGTGTTATGCTGAACTAACACTGAATGAATGACTAGCGTATATATGTGTAGTATCTGTTCCCTTTCGAGGGGAATGGTGACGCACACCTGGCGATGCTCACACAGTCTCAGTCTCGATCGAAGGGGACTGGGGTTGAGAGCGGACCAGTCGTTCGGTAGTATCGTTTTCGTGCCCAGGTTCTTTCCAGGGCGACTTTTTCTTAAAAAGGTATATATATGCTGTGTGTTCTACGAAACACATGTAATAGAATCTCGTTGACTTTTTCAAACACAAGCACACATAATTTATTGTTACAAATGGGCTGTGTTCGTAGCCATACAATCCTTCTCAAATTCCTATTTCCACCCGTGTCGTGTTCGGATGTCCTCCTATATAGGCGGATTCCATAGAATAATGAGATTCATGAGAAGGTCAATTAATCGTACCGTATTATGTATGTAATTATGCTTGATGAGGGGTATGAGAGCGAGAGAGGGTCAAGAAGGTACAATTCCGGGCCTGAGGTCAAATAGGGGGATCGGGTAATACGGGAAAAAGAATGATGTATATCATTATCATATTGTACAACATAATTGTCGCTGAGGCCGGACCTTCGACGCCCATATATACAGATATGGCCAGCTATATGGTACATATATTTGTCATGGGAATGTGTATCTAGCTCTGATACAAGTACGTGTGACAGTTTGAGCTGCCCGATAAATAACGCTTGTAGATATCTTTCGGTTTTTGCCATGAATACTACAACTGCTGAAAACTCTTGAAAGAAATATGCATATAGCTAGCGACTCACGTCACCAACAATCTTGGGCCAAAAAAAAAGGCTGCTGTCATAGACAATGTTACATAAAAGTAAAGTAACGGCAACATTTTGACGTCATGTTACTTTGGCACGCCGTTTGTGCATTATGGTCATATTTGGTGGCTAAAATAACGTTGACATTCATCATTAATTTACGTTCAAGACCCGTTCCGTTTATAACATGACGTTATGGACGTAACGTTACCATAATAAGTTGAATTCACAATGACCATTGGTCGTAGATTAACGGTGAAAATGTACTTAAATTGCAGAACGTCAATTAATATTAAACTGTTTTTAATGGTGCATGGGTATAAACGACTTCATGAGATCATACATTTACACTTGATTACCGTATTGTATCATCAATTAACATACACATACACACACACACATATATATAAATATATATATATATATATATATATATATATATATATATATATATTTAGCAGATAACCTCCTTTTGACACGGTAAAACGAAATGCCTCCCGTTTCCCCTACTTAGGCCTGCCTCTCAGATTCTCCGACTCCCTGGACTCGCCCTTGGGTCCAAAATCCCGGTCCCAAAATTGCCAAATCCAACAATACTGCCAAACCCCGGCGTATCCGTACTCCTAGAATTTTTTTTTAAACCCCCAGTCATATTGATTGTGTTACCATCTTGCCATGTTTTGATTGTTTTATATTGAAATTTATTTTCTATTTTTGTTTTGATAGTCTTATTGTTGCTATTTCTTCGGCTGTAATAGTTTAGTATTTTAGTTTTATTGTATGCTGTCATATTTTATTGCTTTTGTCTTTAATTTCTGAATTTTTGTTTTTGTTTTTTATTAATTATTGTTAGTTATTTATTTCTGTATTTCTTAGGATGCAATATTTTTAGATTGTATTATTTTTAAGCTGTAATATTTTTTAAGTTGTATTTTTTTTTCTTTTTTAATGCGTTTCTGTGAAGCTGTTTTGAGATCATTCTTTTGATGTAAAGCGCTATATAAGAATAAATTATTATTATTATTATTAGAATTCAGCGCTCCCTGAGTCACAACTGAGGTAAAAAAAGCTAACCCCTTACAGAGCAGGCCTACGTAGGGCGGTAGACTACTCTATACAAATACGTGTTGACGCATCGACGTCTCAATTCGGAGTGCCCAAACATGCACGTGTTTCTCCTTCTTCTATGAAGGCGCCAGTTTCTGCAAGGGGAGACTTCCAGGAAATCACGGTAGCGCGGGTTTATGACCAAGATAGATATGAAGGCGGGAAGCCGCATTGGAAACCCGGGCCAGGTAGCCGCGCTCGCCAATCAAAACATCTCTACTAAAAAAAATAAAGTCGAGTCAAACAGGACATCGGCACAGAAACGAACAAAATAAATCTGAACATCAGTAAGTCAAAATCAGGTGTTTTATCAGGGCTCTACATATTTAAACTCATTTGCTACCAGTATATGTGCTCAATCTTTAATTATCAATTTTTATTATTGTACAACTCGTTGATATAGTTAGAGTTTCCTCAATGATAGTAGTAGTAGTAAGTTGAGTCTCGTCTATCCGACATGCTCAGCGATTAACCTCCGCCACGTATCACGATCTTGCGCAAGGTTGATTGCTTCCTTGAAGTTGTTAATGTTAACATCCTTAAATTGCGACTTTATTTTCCAAGCAAGGTAGTCACGCCCCTTCCTACTGGTTTAGCAGTATGTCTCAATGCTTCTCTTAAAGCAAACTTTGCTGGAGCGTCCTCCTGGAGTCTTGCTACATGACAGAAAAATCTCAATCTTCTATGTGCGACTATGTATGACCAAGGTGTTGGTTGGTTTCATTGTAAAACTCATTGTTTGATAACCAATTGTTATTGGTCCATCTAATGTTGAGAATATTACGAAGTAGTCTCCTTTAAAAAGTGTCAATTTTGCGATCAAGATCCTTCGTTGGGCCCCACAGTTCGCAATTGTACAAAAAAATACTCTTTAATAAAGCCTCAAAAATCCAAAGCTTAATGTTTCGGCCTATGTTTTTGCTTTTGAAAATACTTGACAGTGTGTTGAAAGCACCGTTGGTTATACCAATTCTTCGGTTAATATCTTCTTCGGTCCGCAGCAAGCTTCCAACATAATTACACTTCTTCCAACTGTCATTTCCTTTTCTTGTGATTGAAAATTTCTGTTTTTGTGCAGTTGATTTTCAGATTCCTTACTGCCAGTTTATTAGAGACTGGTTTTCGATATCTTGCAGTATATGCTGACCAGTTGATGCCCAAGAGATATCATCAGCTAACTGTGAAGATAGAATTAGTGGTTGTGCTGTAATCATGATCAGCTAACTAAGGATGGCAGGGTGACTGCACTGAAAACTTAAATTGGTTCACCGACTAACATAACGTTAGTCCATCTGGTGCCTCTCCCGACTAACATAGCCTTAGACAGTTGCTATACCGACTAATTTATTCCTTAGTCAGTTGGATTTCATAGTCGGTCATCTTAGTCCGTCAGCTTGGTCGATCAACAATGTCTTAGTCGGTAAATGTATATTAGTCAGTTACATTAGTTGGTGACATTAGTCGGTCTTTACCGACTAATTTATATGAGCCACCGACTAGTTTATAGCAGGTTTTACATTAGTCAGGATGGTGCCTCTCCCGACTAACCTTTCTTAGTCGGTATCGACTGACTAGTTGCACTGACTAGAATCACTGAAAGAATTAAACCCGACTAGTTTCACTGACTAGCATCACTGAAAGAAAGGAGAGCAGAAGAAACACAAATAATGTGTACGTTGGCAGTATTTATTTCTGATAAAACTTCTGATGTCTACAAAGGCTGACTTTCGACAGATAGAGAAGAAATCACTGTAAATAAAAATCTGAAAATCTGATTTTATTCCAACAAAGTTAAGACAAGTTAATGGATCAAACATGAATCGCAAAAGTATAGCACTGCACAATAATGCAAAGTTGAATCTTGGGCAAGGGTTCCTCATGACTTTCGTTTTAAAGTGGTACCCCAAATCGACACCAGTTAAGTCTTCACGAACAAAGAGTGTTTCTCTTAACTACAAATGGCCTCCCACTTGTCTTCAGGAAGCCAAAATCTGCACCATTATTGACCTGTGAACAGAAAATATGATATACGTGTAAGCACAGATACAGATATAACACATGATAACTCACATTATCATAAACATACATTTACATTAAAATTTTATAACATATTGGGAGGTATACATTTAAATCTAGGTCCCTCAAATTATAAGCCAGGAATAGCAGCTTTACCAAATAATTATTAGCTTTGCACAACATAACACCAAGTTATTTCTCAAAGCTTAATAATTATGTTAATCATGTTAATAATGATCCCAATAGACCGGGAGCCCAGAGGGTTTGGTTAGCTGGGAAGGTAACCAATTGCCTTGTGCATCACAATGTTCACAGTGCATTCCTGTATATGAAACCAGACGACTGGCAAACCGACTGTGGTGGGTGTGGCTGGGAGAGCAATTTTAAAGTCACCTGATAGCTAACCTAGATCAGTTTTCATGGTAACACATCAAAGTAAGTACAATGTGTCAGGTATGGCCCCAAGAGCAACAAATGGCCATTGCCAGTAATTATTGGTGGTGGGGTACCCCTGCCAGTGATCTATAATTGACCCCTCAAGGCTGACCTAGGTCAGCTCATGAGGTAACCACTTGAAACCTACTGGAAAATGTTGGTTAGGACTTCAGATACAACTGATGGGCATTGCCAATAATTTTTATTGGTGGGGTACCCCTGCCAGTAGACCCCCAAAATGCCCATCCCCCATTGACCTAGATGAGCTCATGATGTAACCAGTTGAAACCTACTGGAAAATGGTATCACTTCATATGTAAGGGGTCAATTATAGATCACTGGCAGGGGTTCCCCACCACCAATAATTACTGGCAATGGCCATTTGTTGCTCTTGGGGCCATACCTGACACATTGTACTTACTTTGATGTGTTACCATGAAAGCTGATCTAGGTTAGCTATCAGGTGACTTTAAAATTGCTCTCCCAGCCACATCCACCACAGTCGGTTTGCCAGTCGTCAGGTTTCATATACAGGAATGCATTGTGAACATTGTGATGTACCAGGCAATTGGTTACCTTCCCAGCTAACCAAACCCTCTGGACTCCCGCTCTACAGATCAGTGAAAATTTGACCAAACTTATGAAGCTTGCACGTAAATGATATACTAGACTGTTTTTTTTTAAAAACAGGTTATGAAAAGTGTTTTAAATATCATTAAACAGTTGGGTACAATAGTTAAACTCACTGTTCCATCTTTTTTCTCTATGGTACTTGTTCCTTTGCTTTTTGGACTCTTGGATAAACTCTTTTGTTCTGCGAAGGGTACCAATATATCATCTTAAAACATGTCTTTAAGCCATATATAACACAGTTCTCCTCTTCTGTTGTTGCCTCCACACTGGTGTCGTACATCACAGGAAACCCCACCCTTGACTTAGATATTTGGCTTTTCAATTCCTGCTGGAAAAAAGAAACAGCAAAGTATTCATCATTTGAAAAAAAAATTAAATAAAGTTGTCACCACAAAGTTATGTGAAATTTGCTTCCACTATAGTCTCAAAAAACAATCCCAAAGTTTGAAGCAGACTGTATAAAGCTGAAAATTTGAACGAGAGTGTCATCACCATTGCAACCAGAATCAAATGCCCAGAATACAGAGATAATAAAACATGGGCTAAATCTTTGTTTGTTTTTATGATCTTTAAAAATATAAAATTTTAGAAACAGAAATGCACTGAGCCAACTTATTTATAGGCCTAGTCGTTTTTAGTTGTTATTTTGCTTGCTCACATAACAAGCCTGTTTAGACCTAGGCTAGAGGAGAATCAGTACTTTGTTACACTAAGTTTGTCTTTCGGTCGTTTTGATTTAGTGTTACTAGTAGTACTAAAGTATATAATGGACCGGCGAAGACTAGAGAATACCCAGAGTTTTAGCAACTGCTTTAAACTGTATCATCTGATCTATTATTTACGTCAATGAGTTTCATTCAATCTAGGATCAAAAAGAGAAAACTAATTAATCTTAACCTTTAAACTTTGCTACTAAACAGATATGCTTGAATTACAAATAGATGTCAAAAAACATCATAATCTACGAATCGATGCATATACATATACATAAACAGAATAATTTGAATTCGCGCAAGTGAACCCTGCACTACATTGGACAGAAAAAAAAACGTGCAATTAGACCAAACTAAACATACTCAATTTTCCGTTACTTCTATATAAAATATCAATACAAATACAACAACTTACTCTTTTGGCAGTATTAAAAGCACATGTTATAATAACTTCAGACTATCAAGCTTTCCTGAGAAAAAAACGGTTAATACTTCTTACAGTAAACAAGTCGGCCGTGAAGGAATGTCGCAATTGTTTCCTGGGCGTGACCGGAAATTAAATACTAAAAAATGATAAATGAAAAGGTGAAATAGAACTGAAGCGTGCATCCTGACTGCTCGCAACATATAATACCGTTGACTAGCCAACATAATTTGTTCAGCCTACTGTGACTGTACGTTTGAAGGTCTAGCCTTGCTTATTCAATATCACAAAGCCTACCCATCTAGATTCACATGGGAAATTACAGGAAATCTTTACCAAATGAGTGTAGACTTCAAATAAACTATTGAGCCTTATTGTTCCAGCATTTGTTTGGGAATAAATTAGAAGATTATGTGCCACTGTTCAATCTAGCCCAATACACACATAACACATTGTTAATTGGTGTTTAGAATGCACACTTTAGTGTTGAGAATGCACTGCAGTACGCAGTAGAAGCCTATAGGCTACTCACTGTCATTGCACTTTTGTGTATTGCGAAACGCCAGCGTGACAACGGTAGCGTTACACTAACCATAATACAGTACTAGTGCCAGTGGCCTAACAATTAACTCTAATTTTACCTTCAAGTTAAAGGAATAACAGGTAGGCCGATGATGGCAGTTAATACCTCCATTCTTCTAAAGACCTTCTTGGGTGATTTACGGTTGAAAGTTGCTTAGAGTGATCGTATGAAACTATGCCAAGTCCAGCAAGCTGCCGTTGCCTCTCGGTTTCCAAATTGAAGTGAATCGAATTGGGTTAAAATACATTAGTCCGTCGACACCGACTAAGCTACGATTATGGCGTAAATCGCGTGTCCGTATCGTTCTTAGTCCATGGGTTAAAATACCTTAGTCCGTCGCCACCGACTAAGCTGCGATTATATTTTCCTTAGTCAGTGTAAACTGACTAAGAAGCAGCGATGAAACGAATATTTTTGCTAGTCCGTGTGCATTGACTAACTTTACAGACTAATTTAACGTTAGTCCGTGGCAATATTGACTAGTTTATTTTTTCAGTGTGCATTGATATCATTATCATCTGATTTCAAAGAGTTGGCTAGATAATTTATAAAAAATAGTGCGCTTGCACTGTCTCCATGTGGTGAACCAATGTTAGTGTTAAAAGGAAGTCCGAGCTTGCCCTCTAGCTTGACGGCGTAGGAGACGTTATCGATTAGCAGTGATATCAGGTGTTGCACATTTTTCTAACCCGGTTCTAATATCTAATTTATTTCAAATATTTCAGAGGTTATATCCCCTCGGTTAATAAATCGACAGTAACTCTAATATCTATAGTCGCCCTTATTGATGTAACCGATTCTAATTGACCTTATTACTCATCTTGTCCTCTTCCTTGTTCGATGCGAGTCCCTTCATTGGTGCCACAGCCATTGTCATAGTTTTATTTGAATTATACAACGATAGTTCATTTTAACATTTCTAAGGTAGCTAATTGTTTCTACGGGCTACTTTAGTTTCGCATTCATATCAACGTCTTTTTCTCTCATGTTGTCATGTGACATGGTAAAAGAGAGGGAGATAAAGGCAATTTATAAGGCATCCATTTTCCACGAAGATGGAAACTGCAACATTTTTAAGGAAACAACGCCAAATACTGTTACTTCCAAGACAGCTGGCAACAACATTATGGTGTACAGTTTAGTCATACATCTTTGCGTGATTCAATGAAGGTAATAAGCCCGAGTGTACTGATCATAACAATATAAGATTACATTTTCAGCAACGTATATACATCTAATTGCATCGTGTGTGGCTCCCCCTCTATTTAATCTCATTATCGTTTGAACGATACAGGTTGTAATGCAGTTGGTATCGGGTCTCTTAAATCCCTGTGCGATCTTGGGTTCAGAACCCGAGTACGAGAGCGATTAGACTGCGAAGGTGTTCTCGAGAAGGAGATTCCGTACAATTTGCATTAATGTGCTCATATTGAGTCAGCTAGATTGTCAATTCACCGATGAGGAGATTTTACATTGTATTTATGACAAATTTGTCCCAACTACATAAAATTGGGACAGTTTCTAATTTGAAATTCATGATGATGAAATTCAGAGAATGTCGAAAACAGATATCCCACAACAGTATCCCAGAGAGTAAAGCACTTTGCAGAAATTTACACATGCGTTTTAGATTTTTATTTATTTATTGGTTTTATTGGAATTTACCATTAAAAAAGTGCATTTTTTGTCTCTAGGGCCCATTGGAAAAAGGCCGACGTTCTGTAAGCCCAATGGGTTAAGCTCCTGTTACTTTTTGTTCTTTTCAATCTGTTCAGCTCTATTCTGTCATTTTTTTCTGAACAATCTGAGTGTGAATAAAACAAAAAACAAAGAAAAACTTTACTAATGAACCATAATGTGCATTGAAGATAAGTCTCGCAAGTGATACTTACACGATAGTAGCGAACAATGTTATATAATATTACTATGTGAACACAGTTGGGCTAATAATTTTGTTTTCTACTGTTAATAACGATGATATCTAGGTACATATATTTCCTTGGAATATTGAATACAAAGACTGCAAGTTTTCAGATCTAACACCCTCACTCGCTCTGTCCATCTTGGCAAATTAACGTTAGATCTCGGGTTGTAAACAAATTGGGTGTTTCATTAACTACTAAGGGTTTCATTAGTCATAGAAGTAACTTTAAAGCGATAATCCAAATAAATATATATATTTTTTTGGACTAGTGAAAAATCAAATATATTTCAGTATCCTGGTGGAATATGCAAGCACTTTCTAAATTGTGTTTGCAAGGTATTAGCTGCTATTTTCACAGTCTCACTACGCTACCAAGAGTGAAGTTAACAAAAGTCTTTTCAAAGTATCTCCGGCTTTAGGAATCACAAATTATCACAAATCACATAATATGTCACCAAAACAGAACTAGTATTGTTCGCTACAGGTGACAAACGCCTACAGTGGAATTACGACCTTCCTTACCGGTTTCGAACCTCTGGACAAACAATCAGCGTCCATAGCCTAGTGGTTAGGATGTCCGCATATAAAGCGGGAGGCCTTGGTTCGTATCCCGGTGGAGGCTGGAAGTTTCTTCACTGTTCTGGATTTTCCAACTCACTACGACTGCAATTACATATATTCATTTGCCTTTGTTGTTTACCTCGAGATCATTAACAAAAGTCTGTTAAAAGTATCTCTTTCGAGATCCGGCTTTAGGTATCAGTGTTTACTGTTGATGTCCAATTTGAGGCTAGTCCAACATCGAAGACACTTAATGTTAGGTCTATAGACCTAGTAAGGTCTATATGCGTAGGATACTGTAACTTCGTTATAGGCCAGGCCAGACGTAATGGTTTAAGCATTTTACTAACTGCTGTAGCAACCGAACGCAAAATCATGCATTTTGAAATAAACATTAAATTACCGATTTTGGCCTTTTCAAGAGTGGGCGTTTCTGTTAAGAAGTGCAACGGTCTGTGATACGTGCACAAACAAACACATATACGTACTACCCGCCCAATTGCAACTTGATAGAGCAGATATTGTATAACTTAACCGGAAATCTCGGGTCACCATTAAGTCCGCGACCGTTCACATTACCTTTATTAAGAATGCAAGAGGGATTGAAGAAACCCTGGAAAGGATGATTATTCTTAAGACTGCAAGCTGACTCTTACCCTTACTTATACTCATGCTTGTATGCATATTCATCCTAACAACAATGTGAATTCCTCCTTGTACACACTCTCATGCTGTGTTACTTGTATAACAATTCTGTCTGTAACCAACCATCTCAAGGAAGGAGGCTGTTCACTTGACAAGGTACCTCAATTAAACTGAGACCACATGTGCATTCAAACTTTTCCCAAGGACTCGATATTGTTGTTTGAGACTGAGTTCAGATGGAAAACCTGAAAGGAAAGAACAAATAAGTCATGGAAATGTTGATAAATGAATTCCCAGAAATTGGTTTCTTCTTTCAACATTGAACTAATACTACGTACATGGAACTTAGGCAAACAGGTGTGGAGGATCAATACTATATATATTTCTGAAGTGTGGTGTCTGTGTCTGGTTGGGAGGAGAGGCTGGGGTTGGGGATAGGGATGGAGGTTTGACAGGGGTTGCTGAAATATTGCTCCTGTTTTGACTAATGCATCATTTTCTTAACAATTTCCGTAATGCCTCCCATTATTGCGATACCAGTAACATGGCTTGATAAAGGGATAAAATGGCCAAATTTATGCAGGAAATGGCTTGATCTCTTTGAGAATTACATTCAAATCATATTCTCTCTTTTCATCCACTATAAAAATGTTGCAATAGTTGATAGGGAGGGAGAGGGCAGTTCTGAATATTGAGCTATACTAATGAAGGCATAAATGAAAATGAAACAATTGATAAAAGTGAAAACAGAGACAAAGAGCCAGCAGCGTAATTAGGAGTAACCTTGGTGCAACCTTAGTATCACCTAGGTGTGACCTAGATGCAAACTTGTTGCCTCTTTCATGGATTAATGAAGCGCTAATCTGGCAAAACTAGTTTACATTGAAGTCAACCAACAATATCTCCAGTTAAAAAGAAGACAATCAGATAAGGTTTATAACAAGAAGTGGAGTATATTTTGCTTCGATTCCCTATTTGTGTCACACTGTATGTCAGTCACCAGCATACGCCCATAAGTATGGACAATCCTATTTGGTTTATCGCATGTCACCAAACTATTTCAACAAGCAAATGCCAGTTTCGATTATGTGCAATTTAGTGCTGATCTTTCCAACCTGTGTTGATTTGACTCACGAAATGTTACTTCACAAAAACACAAAATTTCAACAGAAAATAAACTATTTATTGGATAGTTTAGGAAAACAATTTATTGATTACAACATTTTACTTGGTGACCCACATGGTCATCTTTGTGATGTTGGGGATAGATGTCATTGCCTGAGGAAGGGGTCTATTAAGAGGGAGCATCCCCATCCACTTAATTTTTAGGGGACCCTTCCACAACTGTGTGGCGACCCTACAAAGACCCCCCTCCCACCCCCACCTTGATTTACCAGGGTTGTATACTATTAAAGCACACTCACATTTCTGCCCATGTAATAGTTCTATTCCACTTTTAATGTTGGTGAAATGATCCATTTAAATATATTAGGCTCATTACAGCGTCGTGACTCTTAGTCTGCTTTTTGGTCACTTCGCCCAACAACCATTTCGCCCAACTGCCATTTCGCCCAACCAGCCTGGTCATTTCGCCCAACCAGACTGGTCATTTCGCCCAACCAGCATGGTCATTTCGCCCAACCAGCATGGTCATTTCGCCCAACCATTTTTATTTACTCATATTCAGTCAGAATAATATTACTTTTTCTATTTCACCAGTTCAATTTGATTTATTTGGGGTTATATCACTTCGTGGTTGGTAAATAAAGTGATGTCCGTTCGATATCGATCGGAGTCTGAGCAGTTATTTCGGGTATGATGGGAGGATTACACTACTTTGGAAGTTATTTTATTATACAAACAAAGGAGAATCGGTTGAGGCCTTTTACGCATACAATGGAAATTATATTATTATACAAACAAGGGGAATCGGTGTGGAATAATATCCCTTTTTCTATTTCACTAGTTCAAGTTGTTTTTTTTTTGGGGGGGGGGGTTATATTATTGGTAGGTAAATAAAGTGATGTCCGTTCGATATCGATCAGAGTCTGAGAAATGTTATATTTAAAATATAGAACCCGTCCGTAATATTGAAGTATTATATTTAATCAATGTAACCACAGTATCAATGTAACCACTACTTCAACTTTCTAAATATTCGGTTCGTATCCCGTAACGTTAACAATTCCCGTATTTTTCCTATCAAACCTAACCCCTTAAACACTGATCCATCCTCAAGTTTCCTTTATATTCGGTTAGTGTCCCGTAACGTTAACAATTCCCGAATGTTTCCTTACTAAAGTTATACAAACTAAAGGACTTCAAGTTTCCTTAATATTCGGTTCGTATCCTGTAACGTTAACAATTCCCGAACGTTTCCTTATTGAAGTATAATATTTAATCAAGGTTGGGCGAAATGACCAGGCTGGTTGGGCGAAATGACCAGGCTGGTTGGGCGAAATGGTAAGGTTGGGCGAAATGGCAGTTGGGCGAAATGGTTGTTGGGCGAAGTAACCAGCTTCCCTTAGTCTAGCAAACTGACCGTAAAGCCAGTTCCTGCGATGCACTCAATAGGGAAACGTAAGACTTTAATGGCCTGGAATAATTTGTCTACAATGCATCTTTGTCTTTTGCAAAGCACAAAGCGGCATTGGGTATTACAACATGGTCCTTAGTTGTTTATGAAGTTAAATGAACATGTTTTAGTTTTAATTATTATAATGTATGTAGCAACCATAATTGTTTGGTTAATTAGTAAGTACTAAGATTTAGATTCCCCCTCCCTATGATAGGTTCCCCCTTACAAATTCTTGGTGCTCATGGAGTTCAATGGCCTGTCACTTCATTGGAGGAAGTTGTCATGACTAAGCCTGTTTTCTTGGAATGACATTGATTTGTCATGTGCCAGAAGAGTGGACCACCACAGAACCCATTAGCCAACAGATTCAAAGGCTAAGCTGTTCCCAGAGAGAGAGAGAGAGAAAGATCTGCAAACAGGTGACCCATGTGTTCACCTCTTTGTGTATGAACTCATTCTCTGAGATACGTCACTAAGTTGTTTACACCTGGTGTCTTAGTGGTTATTGTTCCATTGATAATGACATATAGCCAAAGTTGTTTATCTCGTTATGAGTATTTACGTATTGTGTACGCTAAAGGTTACACTATGACTAAAATGCTACATGTATATTAGAATTTAGCGTTTTGTGGAATCCTTATTAGCTGATATATGTTTTTTTAAGATTCCCTTGGTGAAAGTTCTTGTTAGAGGTTGACCCTAAATAGTTTTGCTACTGTTTGGTGGTACCTATGCTATATTTATGAGAGACTTTTTATATAGGGTATATATAGTGTTTTAGTATTTTAGTATTTATGCATCTAGTTGTCTATTAGGAACATGCTAGTAATTAGGTTAGGGCAATTAGCACTTGACTGAGACTTACTGCATTGGTATCCGACATTGACTGCCACGTCGGCTAGATGTGAGCTTTATTACTTGTGCTATTTACTGGAAACATATTTCATTTATGTTTAGCCTTAATGATTCGAGTGTACTAATTGTAGATTTGCCTGTCTGTATTTAATGTTGAGCCCATTGTATGATTATATTGCTATGTTAGTTAGGCCACTCATTTGACAACCTTCATCCGTCAATATGATGTCGGAGACATCACCATTAGAAATTACTTCATAATTTCTATACAGGTCCTTTGGGTTTGGGTCGGCGTGACTCACGTCCTGGTCGTAAGATGCCCCCTCCCCACCAGGCCATGATGTGGCCCTGATTGGACAGACGGCCCAGCGGGTCTAGAGAGGGAGTGAGTCCCTACACCTACTAGTGTCACATCCAGACATGGATGAGATTGATTGCTTATATTGTTTTATATTTCATGACAACTAGTAATCGTTTGCCGTTCGTTATTCCTTAACCCTTTTGCTCTTTCTTTCTTTAGTTATAAATATATACATGGCATAGCCATACTGCATATATGCTTTTTGTGTAATTATATTTGTTAGTGTGTTGCCAGTAGTTACTGGAGTAGTAGCATTGGACGTCCCTTTATGTCACGAGGCCCATGGTTGAGATGTGTGCCTGACGACCAAGGTATCTCGGTGCATGTAGTTGACCCCATTACAGCAACAACAACAAAAAAACCGCTCCCCTTAAGACTAATGCCCCCTGTGTGGGAGCGATGAACCAGGGCTTATATGTATAAAACAATGGATTAAACATTACATTTAAGTCTGCTCTGAGGAACTTGTAGCAGCATTCAAAGATAAAATTAGCATACTTTAAATTTGTTTACATTGAAACCCAACTAGTTGCTGAAGCATAAATACGACTCAATTTTGGACTTTGCAATCTAAAGACTAAAATTTTGCCTAAATCCTGCCTAAACAACTTCAGTTTGACAGATGTGACTTTTTACTTACTAAATTCTTTGGGAAAACAGTGAAAGTTGGCAGGTATATGCTGTGTATGAGCTAATAAACCAGTTCCTAGGCCTGTTGGCCATACCTAAGGAATAAAAATGTATCACAATGGAAAGTCACCATTACTAAATGAACCTGTTCTTTGACATGAACTAAATATTAAGACATTTACACATGACAAATGATACTCCTCCAAACTCACGCCTTCGTAAACAGCAAGTTCTTTCATCTTCGTCTCGAGCGATATCCATCACTCTTAAATCTTAACAATGTCTTATATGGAACGGCATAGTCTTCAAAACTTTCTTGTGAAAGTGCCTCTAAATATTCCATGATATTTCTCTCTTTAGGTGAGATACTATTGTCCGTCTTGCAACCTATGTCTCTCTGAGATTCTAGATTTGACATACTCATTGATTCTGAAGTATTTTGGATATCTGCTTCAGATTTACTCATAGCATCGATATCGCTTGTATCTGTCCTTCCTGGTGTACGTCGAACTTCTTGCAAATTATTCTTATCTTGGTTACTATGGCAACATAAATTTTCTGACAGAATCTGGTGATTGAGTAAAGTCTTTTCTTTATTCGTCAAAGTCGTTTCCTTGAATATCAGGGGATGCTGTTTAGCGAGTAAAAAGTAACGAAGTCTCTGATTGGGAACGCCTAAATATGTCGGCGAAAGTAAGAATTCCTGCAAAAAAAAAAAGAGAAATGTAATCTGACTTTAGACACATGATCAGTAGCATTTTCACATTAGGTAGATCAATACCAGGGTGTAGGCTCAAAATCACAGGGATCTATCATATTAAGGATGAGATCTGATTGGTGTAACCACATATTCATTACTGGGGTAAAATTATTAATAATCTCCATTTTAAATATTACCTTGGCATCATAAATTTCACATGTTACATTGCAGTTCATAAGAAGGGGAACATTCTTAAAATGTATTTTTGTTGCAGACTTTTCCATAGCACAGACTGTCCAGCACAGCCTTATGACACAGTAATATCAAGGTATGAATAAAGAGTATTAAAGAAATGTAGGAAAACATGAGGAAATAGTAGGACTAAGAAGTTGGATGGAAAGAAACCAAAATGTGTAATAAACAGAAATAGAATATCCTTGTCTAAAAACATTAAATATATTTTATGTCATATGCAGCTGGTACCTGAGATTTCCCAAAATTAAATATGTTTGATGACAAACTCCCCTGGTACTTGAGATGTTGTAAAATACAAAATACACCCTCAATTTTTGACAGACAGGATAGGCACATGTTTGTAGCTGTTCAGTAACTTTTGAAATCACGCATTTCACAGCATATCTAAAATTATCAAGAAAACCTATACAATTTTATGGGAAAAGTAGGTAAAAATAGGATCGTACAATGATAGGATGGCTGAAAAGCCTTCACTAAAGAAAAGAGATTTACCTTGTATGAATAATGACACTTCATTAAAACGTAAACCAACTGATTTCTAAGAGAAGAAAATAAAAGGTTAGATAATTTTATGTACGTGACTCCTCCAGGCATTTCGATTTTCACATTTAGTCCTGATTAATGCAGAATGGTCAAATTGCTATAAGATGTACCTAGCATTCTTTCTCCACACGAATCTTCATATTTGTCATAGAAGCTATGAATTCCATAACTGCTACACAAGATTTGAACAGTAAATTATTCTTGTACTGGTGACATTTTATTTTGGGACATGATTTTAATTGCAGGAAAAAACTTTACAACTTCAACGACCCCCACCCGAAAAAAAATGAAATTGTAAACATCATCAAATTGTAGACGTCAAATGGTGCATAATGAGGCATTATTAGAAGTGTTACAGAGTGCATAACTGCATACCTTTCATTATTTATTATTTTAATTTTTAAAGCACGTTTAAAGCCAGGTAAAACACTGTCTAGTTGAAAACTGTACCACCGACTTTACAATCACTTGAGGTCAATGTTTGCTTGTGCTGGAAATTGTCTGATTGTCTTGTTAAACACTGTTTGTGCAGAGAACTAGGTTATTGACACAAAAATGCAGTGTGAATCCCAACTTGTGTTTAAAGAGTCGAAACCTGAAGGAATGATATCAATAACATATATGATACCCATAGGCTAATATACGGGCATGACACTAAGCGGCCACATAACCCCGTATATTGACTCACGAGGATAACCCAATTTGTTAAAACTTAAACCTTGCATTGTGTTACTAACCAATAAACAATTTACACTCATGTTGGATTTGCTAAATATACTTTGAAATTCATTTACCTGTAACAAATAATGACTTTCACTGAATAATACTCAAAGGTAAGTTACAACGGTCCTGTAGGGAAACTAACATTAAATATTTCAAGCTTCGACTCCCACCTGGTATCAGAACTTTTAAATCCTTTCACATTTTCTACGAGAATGTATCCAGGCTTTTTGGTCAATGTGGAATAGAGATACATGAAGGAATAAAGAATTTTCATCTTCATGAGGTCATTTAGGAAGAAAACAAATTTAAGAGTGCACGAATGGGACCTGGTGACACAATTACCTCAAGCCTGACCAATGATCTACACGCCCCTGAATGTAACAGATTTAAGCAACTAGTCTAAGATATGTAAACAACTGGCTGCTTGTGAGGGGTGGAGGGGGAGGGGCCTTTTTGAGGGTGCTGCTTTTAGTATCTAGTATGCAAGGGGGTAAACTACAACTGCTTATCTTTATCCTTCTTTGCAATTGTTTACTTTGCACATTCCTCAAACACCTTGCTTGGGACTCTCCCAGTAATCTTCAGTTCACTAGAAAACTCAGCCTTCGTATAACTTACTTACTTCGTAACTTTGAACTTTAGGCTTTCATGTACACTAACTCACTCAGCATTCTCAGACTTCCTCAGTAATTCACTTATAACTCTTGGCATTCCTGAATAAATCTATTGAGACTGTGAAGTCCTCCTAAGTAACTGAATGGACTCTCAGTCATTCTATGTAATATACTGAAGAATTACCAGAGATCCCCTCATCACCTCATAATAACTCTCTAAATATTATCAGTATCTGATATTTAATCAGGTTTGTCTTTTCCCTTTAGTGACCCACCTGAGATCTCTGAAGTCAATAACAATCCTGAACCATACAGTGACAATCTAAACCCTTTAAAATAACTCCATCAGAACTCTCAACTTTGCAAAGTAACCCACTCTAGACTCTCAACAGAACATTTTGAAGCAGTAATTGATGTAAACAACAACAGCAACGACTGTTGATAGATTAGATTGAAGTAAACAGAGGCCCTGAAATGGAGAAGAAAACAAGAGAAATTTTAGAAAAATTTTGGTGTCATAACAAGTTTAAAAGGACCGTAAAATAACTTACTGAGGTAAAGTTTGGAGTAGATAAAGAAAACTGTATGTCCTTGGGTCACTTTTATCTCCTTTAAGACCAACGCTGAGATATAAAATAAACAAAACAACTAGTTAAAAGTAAATAAGATTGTAATGATTTTGTACAGGAACTTGTGAGTTCTTTGTTACGATACTTATTATTCCTGTAAGAGTGTGCTCAAGTTATACCAAACTGCTTACAAGATCTTACAAAATGTTACAATATTTCTCTATTCATGAAATGTTGTGGTTTGTACATTACAAAATATTTACCTCAATCTACATATAAGATACCAATGTGGTTCTCACCATGGTCTGAAATCACAAAATTTTGAAAATTGTCCCTATTAATATGATCCTTTTTCATTAGTTAGGTACAGTGACAAATGCTAACAGGATAAATTATCTTTCCTTAACCGCTTAAGAAGGTCACCAAACAATTTAAATAGATACTTTGTATTTGGGTTATGACCTTCCATTACTCCAGTAGTCTTCTATATTGGTTATTTTCTTTTACTTCTTTTCAATCCACTAACCATTCTAAATGCAGTTGGGATAGTTTCTTGATGCTGATACCTCTCTAAACTGTCCTCCTATATCATGCTTCAAAGCACCCGTATTAACAGTACAGTCTGTTCCTAACGTTTATCTGATAGAAACATGATATCCATAGTGCTCATACTGACAGTATAAGTGCTCTGAAGCGGGACATGACAGTACAGTATAGAGAAAAAAAATAGTCCTGTATGTTAAGTATAACACCAGAGATTCCCTTTAAGTTGTAATGCTTTGAAGTATACACAAAGTCTAATGTGCCGTTCTACCTTGATGTGGAAGAAGCTTTACACTTCATTAATTACAACCATTACATTTATGAGTGTGTCGGAGGCAATTTTATTATTTGATCATTACCTTGTAAATGGTTGGAAAGGAGGACTCATTAGAAAAAAAAACATCAGCATCCCACTTAATGAAATCCTTTAAGGAAACAGACTAAATAAAAGATACAAAGTACAAATTCATTTATAGGAAATATCATCAAAACATGCTGTTAATCATACTATAGGAGAGATGTGTAGGTTTGGTGAATAGAACCGCTATAAATACACTGTAAAATTTGTACAGTAGAAGACTTAGGGTCACATCACTTGCACAAGCACCAATGTCATTTATCTAATCTCTTGTAGAGTTTGCGGCATCCAGTATATTGGCGAAACCAAACCACCCTCAAGAAGCGATTCTATGGTCACAGATCCACAGTCAACACCATGAAGACTGAGACCCCAGTTGGAGAACATTTTAACCTTCCCAACCATACCATTAACAACATGTCCCTACAGGGGATTGAATTCTTAGGTAGCCGTCCTGACCTAGTACGAATCAGCAGAGAGAGGCTGTGGATGCAACGCCTTCGCACCATTCAACCTCATGGGTTAAACATTCAGGAAGGACATGACTAACTTTTCTTCTGTCCTCCCTCCTTCTCCCCTTCCCCCCCCCCCCATTGCTCCTCTTCTCACAGCTCTCTTCCACCCTTTTTTTCTCCACACCTTTCTGTATTTGTCCTTCTCCAGTTTATTCCCTTCCCGGTTCCCTGAATCCTCTCTTTGTCCCTCCACTGTTTATCTCCTACCTCTCCTCTTCCCCTGTTGCTTTCTTCTCTCCATCCCTTGTCTTCTAATCCCCTTACATCTATCTCATTGTGTTCACCGTGCTCATTAACCTGTCTGTATTTTGTGCGTATTTTTGTCCCTTCTTTACTGTTACTTATCATTTAGCCTCTGAAGAAGATCCTGCTAGGACCGAAACGTCAGGCCTACTTACTTTTACACATAAATACACCGTGGGAGAGATGTGAAGGTTTGACGAATAGAACAGCAATATGTACACTAAATGATATATGTGTAGGTTTGGTGATTAGAACAGCAACTTTAACACTGTAGGAGAGATGTGTAGGTTTGGTGAATAGAACACCAATATGTACACGGTAGGAGAGATGTGTAAGTTTGGTGAACAGAACACCAATATGTACATTGTATGAGAGATGTGTAGGTTTGATAAATAGAACAGTTATAAATACACTGTAGGAGAGATGTGTAGGTTCGGTGACCAGAACACCAATATGTATACTGTAGGAGAGATGTGTATGTTTGATGAATAGAACTGAACAGTGATAAATACACTGTGGGAGAGATGTGTAGGTTTGGTGAACAGAACAACAATATGTACACTATAGCAAAGATGTGTAGGTTTGGTGAATAGAACACCAATATGTACACGGTAGGAGAGATGTGTAGGTTTGATAAATAGAACAAATATAAATACACTGTGGGAGAGATGTGTAGGTTTGATGCATAGAACACTATAATTACACTGTAGGAGAGAGATGTGTTGGTCTGGTAAATAGAACAGCTATAATTACACGGTAGGAGAGATGTGTAGGGTGTGATAAATAGAACAAATATAAATACACTGTGGGAGAGATGTGTAGGTTTGATGCACCTATAATTACACTGTAGGAGAGAGATGTGTAGGTTTGGTGAATAGAACACCAATATGTACACTGTACGAGATATTTGTAGGTTTGATATATTGAGGGATAGTTACGGTAGTTACGATCAGTGGCGTGGGAAAGTACTTTTGAGTGGGGGTGGGGGCGGCTGAAGATTGATGGCCGGCCTGGTCAAGGGGTCTTTTTTTGGATTTTTTTTGCATTTCCAGGTGGCCTCAGATGCAATTTGGTGCAATATGGCACACTTCAACACCCACTCCATTTTATAAATAATTTTGCATGTTCACCTGGCCTTAGATGCAATTTGGTGCTCCAAATGAGATTTTTTTCTCATTTGGAAATGAAAAAGGGGTTTTCTGACTTACGGAGCGGGGGGGGGGGCGGAATGAAACTTCCGCCCCACCATATTTTTCACTGGGAGGGGGGCTGGCGCCCCCAGCCCCACCGGTTCCTACGCCCTTGGTTAAGATGAAATCTGATTTTGATGTAAACCGCTAGTCATCCGTCGGACAACATAAGCTGATTTTGGTTCTTCGAAAAATTAGAAATTAGGTAATCTTGGAAGACCATTCCAAACTTCTCAAAATGACTTCTATTGGAAAAGATAAGCTCTACCTAAGATTCATCCAATTAATCCAATTTTCGTAGTCTTCTCAAAGCTTTTTATGATCCCGATTGATAAACAAACAATAACTATAGAAAAAGAAAAGGATTTTCATTGAGTCTGTTTCACAACAAAGAATATTTCATTTTCTGTTATACCTCAATTGCCACTCCTAGGCATAAACCGGGCCATCACTGTTTTAAGATGTCAATATATTCATACTAATAGAGGCCTACACATATTCACGATCAGTATACGCGTTTCTCATGACAGGAAATATGTTATACAGTACGTTTTGACCTTTGGGTAAACAATGACAAAATCTGCCAAGCTAAGGACAGAGCCACCGTGATAGTTGGTTCCCATGGAAATCATGTATTTTGGAGGTAGTGCTTCTCAATGAACGTGAAGTTGTTCTTCATGAGAATATGGTTCATGAGGGCCTTGCGGCTGGTAAAAGGAGGACTTTGGTGTCCACTGTCAGCCAGAGCTGCACAAGTAGCTGTAATGCCTTCATTGTGACGAATGTTGGTGTAGAGAGAAGTGAATTAAAGGTACCAAAGGCATCAAACGTTTCATTAGGCCGGGCACCAAGTCATTCCACCATCGGTACATTCCGCCATAGAAAATGTTCTCTTTCCGCCATAGAAAAAGTGCCATTTCGCCATATTACACCAATGGCGGTAAAGCTCTTTTGTATGGCGGGAGGAGCACATTATTATGGGTGAACTGTAGGCCTATAGGCACTGTAAATTGCTTCGCTTCACACTACCTACAGGCCCGGAAAATCCAAAGAAATGGTCATTTAAATCGAAAATCAGAATCGGTCTTTTTTTATAAACAATCAACTTTGTAAATTAATTTGATTTACTCAACCAACTATGATATAATTGAATACAGTGTATCGACTCAAGATGACGAAATTACAATTAAAACTATTCAATCAACATGTACATTAATCTTGTACCCAATCTTGTCTTAACTACAATTTAGTCTATCCAGCGCACCGTCATATTTGAAGACGGTGTATCTATCTTTCCACGCGAAGCAAATCAAGTTTCAACGATACATTCCCGTGTAATATAAATGCCTAATATGTACCTTTCCGCCATGGCGGAAAGGACCCAAACCTATGGAGGTAAGGTATGGCGATATGAACTTATTGAATTAATGGCACTGGAACCAGTTAGGCCTAGGGTAACAATAACATTGGACTTTGACTCTGACTTCTGAGTTTTAATATTTTATCTCATTCTGACAGGATCCAAACATCGATGAAGACTCTGTAATAGCTATGGAACCGTCATAACCCTAACCTATAGGCGTTTAATCCTACTAACCTACTTTGTGGAGCATGACTGGCTATTGTAACGGTACACTTTACCCTAACGTTAGGCCAGGCTAACGAGGTACAGTACAATCGTACTACAGCCTAGGGCCTAGCCTAAGTCCTATAGCGGCCTCGGCCTGGGCTAGTTTCATTAGACCAAGGCCTAGGGGCCTTAGACTAGCTACAGTTACAGTAAAAAAAGGCAAGGTAGCCAATATAATCTTATCATATCAATGCATATGTGATTCAGAAATGTCACGTATCAAGGCGTAATGCATTCCGCCAACGCCACTGTAAAATTCGACAACAGGAAGATGCTCAACAGGGGCTGCCATTTTGTTAAAGTGGCCATGACACGAACATTTCAAAGTCCTATATTTTAGGGATCCATCAACAAATGTTCTCTGCAACATGTATCAACCATTCTGCCAGTTAAAAACTTGATTTTTAAGTCGAAAATTGAGAAAGAATTTACCCGCTCTTCGGCGTTTGAAACTTTTTTTGCTCGAAAATTTTCCGATTCGCATGTGACGTCATGTTAGGAACACGATTTGTTGTCGCTGTTTCCGATCCTCCGAACATACCATACACGGACACATTAGACAAGTACACATACCACTAGTAGTTACTACACAAAACACCGATCACAAGTGCGATATCAAATCAAATTTCCTGTGAAATGGCGGATCCAGAGCCAATTGCGGCAACCGAAGTTCAAGTTTTCTAAGAATATCACAAATGATTTGAATTATTGTTTGAAAACAAAATTTAGTGAGCTGTAATTTTTTTTGTGGGAAGCTGATACTAAAAAGGATTTTTCATCTCACAATATGTTTCTCTCTACATTGGGAGTTGCCAAATAACATGTGCATTCAACAGCGCAGTGATTTCTTCGTTGCAAAGTTTTTCGCGGTCCCTTTGACCACGGGCTTCAGTTATTTTTCCTTATTTTGTGCCAAGTTTTACATCGTCAAAACGAGCCATTCAAGCTTGAGTTTCGTTATCGACATTGTGTAAAAAGTTATGTACATACTGTAATGGGAAAGGTGTCGGATCTGGCCGGGATTGGGCCGACTTGCCTATAGTGGTAGGGGGAAAGGAACTTGGTTTAACTTTAATAAAGTTTTATTGGGTAACTATTCATGGTAACTTACGATTCAGCTTCATGAAAAAGCAAGTAGGCTACTAGGCCTATTAAGGACGTTCTTGTACTAATAAGTAACATTTCTACACAATTTAAGGGGCTCAATAAGTCAAACATGAGTCTTATACTTTAGGCTGAGCATGAAATACTGATACAGTATATAGCCTACCAACAATACAAACAACTTACTGCGTACACAACGAATTTATCATAAAGTACAACAGTATCAAGCTCTCTTCATTTCTTAATTGAGTAATGCTACATTTTCAATCACTGCTTCCAAAGCAGTTAGCCAAACATGATTGCACTTGTGAACTTCACAATACTGTACCAGTACAGTAACTTAGGCATATGTTAGCCCTTGCCTTTTGCTATTGTCGTAGTGGTAGGTACTGTATAGCTAGCCTTGGCTACCTTCATATACAAAAGAACATTTGCAATAAGAATTAAGAACCCAGGCCTGCACAATTATAAAAACAAAATGACAGGCAAAAAATTACCTCTTTCCTTTGTCTTCTTTTCCGAGGAAACTCTTCGTCTTTTGCGATTCAGTGCAGGCCTAACGCTAGTACTATTAGTAAAAGACCTATACTACTAGTGCTCGGTCCCGCTTCCTCCAAAGAATCGCCACTTAATCCACTGGAGGTTTCATGTTCCCCCGATCTGATCTTAGGAGTTTTAGTGTGGGGTACTTGCCAGGAAGAACTTGTTTCTGTCGACCCGTTAGGGCCATTTCTTCTTTCTGAAGAAAGGATCGAGGGATTGTAGTCTGCTTCCCGAAAGTGTTCTCTACATACGGAGCTGTACTGGCTTGGCTCAGTGAAATCGGACCTGGTGTTCTGCAAAAATTTGGTCCATAATCGCCGTGTTTTGTCGTCCTTCGGCCATCGATGAAGGCTAATTGCATTACTTATGACATTACTGCATCCCCCAACAGCACAACGGACCGGCATTTTTTTAAGATATTGTACAAGATTGTAATTAAACTTGAAAGTTGTAGCCATGAAGCGTATTTCATGGGTTTTCACTGAGTGTAATTGTGTGTGTAAGTGACGGCATGGTCGTCGCGCATCCTTCTATGTGGTTAGCACTTGTGTTCCTAACATGACGTCATCGTTGTGTTGTTAGGAAATCACGTTTTTCAGAGGTCTGTTTCCGGGTTCGAATTTTAAAACTTTAGTTACTCATTAGTGCTTGGAGTTTTAAGTGTGATGAGAACAGTTTTAAACATAGATTTTATCATAGATTTTGAGGGAATTACTCTTGATTCGTTCGATTTTTCGTGTCATGACCTCTTTAAAGTAAACGTTGATTGCATTTCTGAGTCTTATTCATCACAGTATTTGGTTTAGGAAACATTTGTACGGCGGTGTATAACGTCCATTGTATTGCACTTTATCTACAGCTGGACGACATCGTTCCGTTGACTTACGAACTAAAATCGTCACTTTCCAAGCCCCTCAAGAACAGATAGAAGCTTTTAATCGGATTTATCATATGCAAGTGACGTAGTCAGATGGAAAGAGGGGGAAGAAAAGCACCCAGCAGAAATTCTTACGATCGCAGGCAAGTATACACAAATCAGTGTTGGAAATGAATGATAGTACCGTTTTGCATAATTCTTAGCTCTCTAACTGAAACAACATTTTCTCAAAGGCGATCATCATAGGCGTCACCAGCAATTCCAATCTTTGGGGAAAGAGGGAGGGGCTAAATATAACCATTAGGGATCGTATATTCACTATCTTCAAGAGGAATGTTGATCGTTTTCGAAACCGACTTGCAGTGACTAGCTGAGCAACGTGGTCCAAAAAAAAAAAAAAACAGCGGCAATTAACTTGTTCTCTCTATATCACTATATACACTATTTTGGGCCAGGAATGCTATAGTCATGGAAACTGTGTCAACTTTAGTTAGTTCTAGTTCGCCTTTTGGAGCGATTTTGACGAAGCGCATAAAGAGGAATGACACTGATATTTCACTGGAATGTATCTCACGCCCCTAGCTGGGGTCACATTTCACTGTAATATATCTCAGGCTCCTAGCTGGGGTCACATTTCACTGGAATGTATCTCACGCCCCTATCTGGGGCCACATTTCACTGGAATGTATCTCAGGCCCTTAGCTGGGGTCACATTTTACTGGAATGTATCTCAGGCCCCTAGCTGGGGTCAAATTTCACTGTAATATATCTCATGCCTATAGCTTGGGTCACAATTAACTGGAATGTATCTCAGGCCCCTAGCTGGGGTCACATTTCACTGTAATATATCTCAGGCTCATAGCTTGGGTCACATTTCCCTTGAACTTGAACGTATCTCAGGACCCTAGCTGGGGTCACATTTCACTGGAATGTACCTAAGGCCCCTAACTGGGGTCAGATTTTACTGGAATGTATCTCTGGCCCTTAGCTGGGGTTACATTTAATTAACATAATGATTTGATTTTTTATTATGTTACAAGTCAATATCACGATTACATGGCGGTTCTGACGGGACAAACAAGTTTTAGATTTACTGCCTTAAGATATAACACGTATTGAGACAATTCGATACCTGTTTTAATTAGTGTAAGTCATTAAATATCGTGTTTTCGAAGAGTTGTCAAGTTTAGGATATAACCCGGCATATTTATCATTTGACAATATTGTTTTATATCAAGTAATATATGAAGAAAAGAACATATTCATGGAAGGCGAGTTAAGAGTTAATTTTATTAACTGTACGATTGGTTACAATGTTATGTGTATAATGTGAGGATATATCATGAATGGACCTGTGTATTTGGTTGAAAAAGCAGGAATTACAAAGCGTCAATTAAAGCCAACATGAACAAACATGAAACAACTTCAAACCGGTAACAAAATAATGATATTCGTCGGTAGAATTTTGACAATGTAAAATATTCTGTGAAATTAAAAGAAAACTTTAATCAGCTGTTTCTAATGAAGTTTTGAACTATTATTGGTTTCAGCCCTGAACGGTGGGTGTCAGAGCGGGAGAGGACAAGCCTGATCGGTTGGTGCAGGTTAGCAAAACCTTTTTTTTAAACTACGTGGGAAACTTAATTACTTAAATACTGGAAGGCTGCTCCAGATTAGGCAACCCGGGAAGAGACTGTATAAGCTAAGAAAACAAAAACCACTAAATAACCTACAAGACCTGCCATATATAAGAGTACGATCATTAATTTCAAGCTTCAGTACACAAAATGTTCAGATTATCATGATCTTGTTCGTTTCATTATTTGAATGTCACAACAGTCACGCCATCCTATTATCCTATTACACTATTATCTATATACCTGTGTTACAAATTGTGATAATTTCAGCTAAAGATATATCGAAGAATGCACGGTAGGAATTGTATACGAATTTCACCAGGATGCTTAGTATATAAACTTATTTAAGTAGTCAAGGTATATTTTACTCTGGGTTATCGTTTTAAGATTAGCAACTTTGCAGTCTATTTTGAGTCAAGATGTAACTTATCAAACTCGTCTTTAGAACAGAGTCATCAAAATGTAGGAAACATTTAATGAAAAGAAATGAAAATTAAGAATATGATTTCTATTGAAGACTTAAAGTAATTAGAACCATTCTGTCTGGTTCAATTCCTGTTGCAATGCTATCTAACATTATACCGACATTATGACGTCATACCAGCATTTAAGGAGAGATTGTATGTTAACCGCATGATCAAAGCATTTCTGAATTGATAGTTACGAATGTCTTTAGTCTTAACATTGACACAATTACGGTGGTGCAAATGACTAATATAACATCTACTTGGTCACCAATGTGGTGGTTATGTCATCTAACCCCTCCAACACCCCACCATTCCCCCGCTCCTCAACATACGCAACGAGTAGGATAGAGAGTGAAGTCTCTCTCTTCCCTCTCTCAATAGTTGACATCGAAGAGAAAATAGGCGCCCATACTGATGACGTAGTGTTTGATGGATGATGTCATCAGAAGCTTGTTTGGCGCTTAGCAATTTGAATTTGGCTCAAAGAGCAAATGAATTTAAAGTTAGAAAAGAAAGTAGAAGTGGACAGTAATGTTACTCCTCAAACGTGATAAATAACTTGTTGTACACTTTACAATACTAAGAAGGCTATACGATCATGTAAGATATCGAATCTTGGTTTGGAGTTCTTTGTAGTATTTATAGTTATTAACAGTTTACAAACCTAACCCCTTAACAGGATGGAGAAGGAATCCACTAGACATCCGAACCCCTTCTCCGAAAAAGAAAGAAAACTCTAGCAATAAATTTAAATTATGTATGCTATATGTGGTTGAACCAACCTTAAAGGTGGGTACTATATCTTAATTAATAGTGGACGAGTTTCTCATTGTTTCACACCTGTGCTTCTCTGTATTGGTTTGATTTACATCTCATCGAGCTAAATTCAAGGGACACAAGAATTAAATTTGTTAGATGTTTTTTTTCAACTTGGTAATCAATGACGTCACCATACTAATTCAGTAGTTGGCGAAGTTGAGATCTCTGTCTCTCAATAGAAGATAGATATCTAGTGGGAATTGAACTCATTACACACATTAGCAGTAGGCCAATATACATCAGATTCAGAAATATAGTCATCAGGTCACCATGCCATTGTCTTGAGAATATAGACATTTAATGACGTCACAATTATACTAGACTAGTTGCATGTGTATTATACTGGAGCTCTATCTGGCGATGTTTGTATAAAGTATTTGGGAGATATTAACAGTTTAAAACATAAACTCTTTATAAGATCCTTTAGCAATGAAATTCCTGCCATCGTTTTGAGATGAGAGTGAATGAAGTCAAATTCCTGCTACTGATTGGCGCAGTCAGATGAAGAGGCTCTTTGCCATTGGCTGTAATATAAAGATGAAATTATATATTAGGTACTATTGTTATTATAATAAATGGATTAAGCAACTACATATTAGAAGAACAATGTGTAAGTAATACCTACACAACTCCCTCCCAACCGCCCGCAAAAATGTGCCATAAATTGCACATTAACATTCTTCTAAGCTTAATCAACGAAGGAATTAATTTCTCTCTGTAAGTATACTTTTAACTTTTAATATTGGTTTATGCAAAGGAAATAATTTGTTACAAAGACGAATTTGTAGGAAACAGAAATGGAACAAGATAATGCTCTTCAACATGTAAGTGTTTTAGAAAACAGTATCGTGACCCACTGACCTTCACATCCCTTCTGTCTCTTTATTTATGAATCATTTCTCCCCTTTTTCCGATCCCACCCCACTTTATTTAAAAATTCTATTTTTACGTCTCTAATTAGGTCACAGATGCCAAATAGCTAACGAGCAATGAAATTGCTTAGATTTAACTCTCTTCTTTCCACTGATTCTGTGTGTCATGCAATATAGTGACGTCACCATATCGCTAATAGTCGTTTCCTAATAAACTTTCAAATGTTTACCGACAGTTTTGTCCCGGTAAGTATTAACGGAGGACTCACGATGATTTCTATTTTTTTCCCCTTAAAATGATTAATCTAATGAGGAAAGGTGGAATTATACTAACCATTTTAATAACCGTTTTAGTGATAACACACAGATTAGCAGATAAAGAAATGTATCGCTTTCAAGATATGGCCTTCTTACGCCTCATCAGCGGAACAGAAGGTTGTGTATCCGACATTATTGCAATAATGAGCAAATATTTTTGTTTCTTTCTAATGGAAGGAACTTTTCACTCATTTTCATACATTTAATCAGGGATCAGCCTGGAAAATACAAACTATATTAAAACCAATTTCAGTTGAAGCAGATGAAATTAGTGACAATATAAAATTAGAACATCACAGATATAGGGATAAAAAATGTGTTTAATAATGGATAATTTGAGATTTTACAATTAAAATTAACAAACACAATCCACTCTCAACAAACACAATTGTAAATACTAAGGTAAAAAGTATTCAATTGTATTGACCATACACTTACTTGAACCTTTCCCGGCTTCTCGGGTAACTCTCTTCATCGAATCCCTAAACAAGAGGGAAAGTATTAGTAATGAATATGTATAAGATAACACAGAAACAAAGACAATGCAATATATTTAAATGTTGTAAATATTCATCATATGCAGCCATATAAATAGTGTTTTCTCAGAGGTTATCAATTTAGGTTAAACCAAACTTATTTTCACTTCAGTTTGAAATTCCTTTTGCATGTTTTCAATTGTCTTGACAGTTTTTGTCCTTATTATTATTATTATTTCAGTTATCATTTTAGTGATTTCTAGCAAGTACATCCTGCGAATATTTTAGTACTGAACACGTAATAAACATGACGGATAAATCCATGAAACCATGACCAATCTAAGAGCTGATTTCATGACATTTCATGTCATGCCATTTATATCAAGGGACCCGAATTGGAACTTGGAAATGCACCCCTTCTCCATTTAATCCACTCTGTGAGGGATTACGGGATGACGTCATCAATCATTCACTAAAAACATCAAGTGTTATTTTTTTTTTGTTAGTTTCCTTATATCTCATGTAACAACAGTTTGCTCCGAGTCATTAATTTAATCCACAGTGGGCACTCTCGTATACTAATGATGCTATAACCCAACTGATATACCCTCACAATCCGGTAAATCATCTTGCTCCTCGACACGCTCACATTTACCAACATAGATGACCAGTTCATCTCTTCAATTTCAATAGTTAATATGTTCCTATTTGACGGGTATGTGATGATGCTTACATACAAACTGTATTGCACTGTTTACCGAATTTCTGCCAGAAGCTTGGCTTCTCTTTAACCGTCCCCAATCCCCCCCCCCCCGACCACAGAGAATGATTATAATGATTTTATATAATCAAAGAATACCGGAATAGATATTTATGGCGATTTCAGTGTATGCTTCTAGAGATAGCCCTTTGTGAGTCGAGAAAATTGTTACACTATACGGTAACACTGTTGAATCGTAGTCTGATATCATGTGACTGTATTATGGTTTTCTTATGTGTCAATAAAGGTGACTTTTAAGAATTTTTTTTTTGGCAGATCTTTTCAATAACCTGTGAAAATTGTTTTCGCGAAGAAATGAATGAACAAAGTGTTTACTTTAAGAAATTTAAAAATATAGCTTTTTCTATACTTTTTGAACTAGTAAAGAATTATGATCTTTAATTCATAGTGAAATAAAATAGTCATTTAGCATATGTCGGGGAGCAGGGGGGTTCGACACCTGAGATAGTTAAAAATTAATATTATTAATATTATGTGAGGTTATTTACGCCCATATCATCGGACTAAATCTTGTAGTTTTCAAAATTTAATCAGTTTCTGTGTTTAGCATTTACGTGACTGTGTGTGTGCGGGAGTAACTTATTTAAACCGCATCTAAACTTGACATTGAAAACAGTGCTATCATCATAACCAGATATAAACTTGTAACTGGTCTATCTATATTCCCTGTGCGATACACGCCAATTATAAATCTTTCCTCTCTAATTAGAAATAAATTATAATACTCTTTATTCTTATTTCTTCGTTCCACAGGAATTAACGACTCCTTGCCTGTTACTAAATTACCGTTACTAATAAACAGGAAAATGAATCTGTCTATCTTACCTCTTCTCCTGGTAGTATTCCCCCTATGTCAGAGGCCTGAAAGGAAGAGAAAGGTTATTATCATGAGATGTTGAAATTGTGTTTCAGGAACATATAATAAGGAAAAGCAGAAATATAAATGTTAGTGTAATATACGCACTCACAAATATCGCAGTAAACTATTCCTGGCCGGTAAACGCACATCTGCATTGAACACACTAAAATTAATTTAGGAGACAGACTCGTCACTGTAAGATACACGGACTTAATAACAAATAGTATAAACATCAGCTATATAGGGAAGACAAATTAGTCTTAAACCCCTAAATTTACCATGTATATGTATGTTTAATTGGAAGTTTGTACAACTGCACAGAAAAAAAGGAAGCGACTGTCTGTAAATTTAGGAATGATTATAGTTGGTTTCTGTAACCGATACGCCCTGTTTGTCTATTAGATTAGTATAGGCAGAAACTGTGTGAGCTCGACATTGCTTTGTCTCTAGATACTGATTGGACTAGGACTTGGTTTGGGTTGCTCATATACTCTATAGAACTACTTTAGGACTCGAGAGTGCCATCCCCGAACCTAATGGTCTCGGACTCGGAATCAAGAAACATATGACTAAACTACATCAGAGTGTTTCTTATACTAAAACATACAGACATATTGAAATGTTCTGATGGAAAGAGTACTAATAACAATAGGAACCATGTGAGGATACAAGGCCTGGATGTTGAATTATATTACCGTCAGTGCTTGAAGATACTTATGAAGATACAATAGTTAATTTGCCGGATGGTGAATATTAACAAATAACCACTTTACCAGTTACTTTGAACATGCCCCCCCCCCCTCCCCTACACTGGCCCAAACTCCTTCGAGATCCTACTTTATACACATTGGTAGTTATTCAAAAGACGAAAGAAATAATGCAAATATTTTAAACCATTATTAGTTCAGATTCACCATTGTCTTTTTTGAGTGTCACAATGTCGATACTTATTCAGAGTACTTTACGTACAGGGGGTGGAGCAAACAGATGTTTCTTGAAGTTAAATAAAAACCTTAAATTTAACTTTTAAGTTGACCTTCTACTTTGATTTTCCTAGTATGTTAAAATATATCAAATTGATGAAATCTACCTAAAAAAATACATCTATAGTTTGTTTCAAGTTAAAATCAAATGTACCCTTTCATATATAAGCCTGTTTGGACCGACACATTTATGTCAATCACGTTTATATACATTAATCTAAATAAATAATTTAATATAATCAATAGGGATCCCTCAAATCCCATTCTAAATCAAACTATTAGAACAGAGTAACAATTACTGATTGTTGTATTGCTGCGTACAGTGACGTCACACGTTAAGATTCTAGAGATGAAAAGTATGCATCAATATTTTTCACTAATAACACATATTTGACTGAGACGTTGTGGAAGAGAGACACTGGAAGCACGATAGATTCATTTTGCTTTATATATTTATCTGTCTGAAAATTCTCTATTGTAAAATTATGAATTTTTGATTCAGGAGGACACATACGGGCTACATGCAGAGAAAGAACGACAACAATAATTAGGAAATATGACGAAAGTTCGGGAGTACGAGCGTGGAAGGGAGACTACAATTAATTGTTCCATGCAACCTCCATTTTTTACCATACCTCGTCACAAGGGTTTTTAACGTACACGTTGTGTTGTACGATATGTATAGATACTGGACGAATAAGTCCAGTACGAATAATATGTATAGATACTGGACGAATAAATCGTCCAACGACGAGGTCGTTGGACGATTTAACCTTTTTAAATAATATAAATCTGGTTACTTCAGTATGTAGACCTAACCGCTCTCCTCCAATAAAGATCTATAAGGATTTTGTTTTTCATCTTTGATATGTTACTTTAAACATAACGAATCAAACAGAGGAAGTATGGTATACGATAATTAGGTCATGCATGCTTATGATCAGTTGTCTTAAATTGGCTTCAAGTTTAATGAATCACATTAAAGTACCAACGTGCGACCTGTGATTACATTAATTACAACTTCATTAATGTATACACATCTAACTAAACATTTACGGTTGTGTAAGGTTTGTTTCATGTTAAATAAATAATATAACACAGTAACGTGTATGGCTGCTTTACAGGAACACATGATATGGTTCCATTTCAGATGAAATGGCGTTGAAAAAAATGAAGGAATATGGACAGTTTATAGTAAATTGATATGAAAAGTAGTTTTCTAGCCCCAACAGAAAGTTGAACAAAATATAGGAAACCCAGGATGATGAAATAATGATGTAAAATTCGTAATATCGTCACAGGGGTTCCTAACGTACAGTATATAGTGTGCGCCTGACAGGAAGTAGACACTTGACAACATGTAACACTGCGTCCATTTCAAGAGTGTCGGGGTAAATGAAGATCATATCCGAGATTCACGCTCTGTCATACCGTGACCTGTATTATCTACTAATGTCAAATAGCTCACTGATCTGGAACAGTTTAAAACAATTATAATACAAAAGTCAACTAAATCTTTTATGTCAGTATCTTAAAGTTAGAAAGTCATCAATGATAGCCAATGATTAGCGACAAATAAAGGTGAGAATTAAGTCAATGGGGAACGTTTTATATGCAACTGAAAGAAAAAACTGCCTATTACGTAATAGGTTGTAAAATTTGACCAAACCATGTAATATTTGCAGAATTAGTGGATACCCTGTCCCTGTAATTAGCTGCTAAAACTCCTTCATCCCTATCATGTACTTTTTACCTAATTCGCTAAACAACACAACAAATTGTAACAGTTAATTTGTTCAGTAATTACTGGAATGAAGATTTCAAGCTACTATCATTTAGTATTGAAATGATGGTTGGAAGGCCCCCCCCCCCCCCCCATTAAAACGAACAAATCCACTTTATAGGGGAAGTTATATGGGGCAGCTATACGGGGCAGCTTTGCGGGACAGTTATACGGGGGCAGCTAGACGTGGCAACTATACAGGGGAGGCAATACGGGGCAGCTATATAGGGACAGTTATATAGGGGCAGCTATATGGCAGCAGTTAAACGGGGCAACTATACGGGGCAGCTTTCCAGGGGCAGTCAGATGGGGGAAGATCCACATGGCAGTTTTACGGGGACAGCTTTACGGGCTCAGTTATAGAGCGGCAGCAAAACGGGGCAGCTATATAGGGGCAGCTAAACGACGGCAACTAACCGGGGCAGTTAGACGGGGGCAGCTTTCCAGGGGCAGTTACACTGGGGCAAATAGACGTGGCAGTTATACGAGCCCATACTATAGAGCAGCGGCAGAACGGGGCAGCTATACGGGGGCAGCCTTACGGGGCAGTTATACATGGGCAGCTATAAAGGGGCGGCGATACTGGGGGGGGGACGGGGCAGTTATATAGGGGCAGTTATACGGGGGCAGCTATACGGGGGCAGCTAAACGGGGGAAGACATACGGGGAAGCTTTTAGGGGAGCTATATAGGGGCAGCTATACGGCGGCAGCTATACGAGTACAGCTAGACGTGGCAGTTATACGGGGCAGCTATACGGGCCCAGCTATTCAGGGGCTGCAAAACGGGGCAGCTATATAGGTGCAGCTAACCGGAGCAGCTATATAGGGGCAGTTATACGGGGGCAGCTATACGGGCCCAGCTAAACGGGGGCAGCAATTTTGGGGTACTTATACGGGGAAAGCAATACGGGGGCCGCCTTACGAGACAGAAGTACATGGGCAGTTATACAAGGGCGGTAATACTGGGGCGGGAAAACGGGGCAGCTATATAGGAGCAGTTATACGGGGGCAGTTATACGGGGGCTGTTATACGGGGGCAGCAATTTTGGGGTAATTATACGGGGAAAGCTATATGGAGAAAGATATACAGGGAAGCTATTAGGGGCAGCTATATAAGGGTAGCTAAACCGCAGCTAACCGTAGCAGCTATATATGGGGCAGCTTTCCTGGGGCAGTTACACTGGCGCAAATAGACATGGCAGTTATACGGGGACAGCTTTTCGGGCCCAGTTATAGAGCGGCGGCAGAACGGGGCAGTTATATAGGTGGAGCTTACTGGAGGCAGCTATACATGGACAGCTATACAGGGGCGGCAATACTGGGGCTGGAAAATGGGGCAGCTATACGGGGGCAGCTATACATGGCCAACTATACAGGGGCAGCTATACAGGTGCAGCTATACGGGGAAAGCTACAGTAAGCCACATGGTCGATTAAAAGGGATGTTATGCGACTGTTACTACTGTTGTAAGTGCTATGATTAAAGTGGCCATGGCACGAACATTTCAAAGTCCTATCTTTTTGGGATCCATCTAAGCATGTTTTCTAGACCATATATAAAACTTGATTTTTCCAGTCGAAAATTGAGAATTAATTTACTCCTTCGGGGCTTAAAAAGTTCGTTCGCCCGAAAATGTTCCAAATCTCATGACGTCATGTGACGTCATCTTAGGAACACGATTTGCTCTCGCTGTTTCCTCCGAACATATATACACATACTTACACTACGACAAGTGTACATAAATACACAAAAAAAAAGCAAGATCAAGTCAGCGCGAAATCAAAATCTAAATTTACCGTGGAATGGCAGATTTAGAACCAAATGCGGCACCGAAGTTCAAAGTGATAGTGGTTCTTCACCAGGCTGTAAAATTGGGCTAGCATTAGGAAGCCCTTTCTCATAATCGAAGCAGAGAGTGAAGGCGATGATCATGCCCATATCGAACTGAATGTTGAGGGTGGACCTGAGGTGTTACTGTTACTAGTGTTAAGCATAGAACCGTATCAGTTCGAGCCTGTTAAACGAGGCGAAATTGAAGCTTCACAATATATCGAAGAAGAAAACCGTTCGGAACTATTGCAAGGAACAAACAACGTGGTAAGAATTATGTAGCAAAGAAAAATACTTAAAAAATCTACCGATCTGTGCATGTGTCGTTGGAATTCGCGGAACTGCCTAAACCGTATTGTGCGTTGTGTTAAGGTGACTTACAACCATCGAATTATTAAAACCAATTTGTAAAGTGTGTTGGCTATATAACGTACTACCCCGGTTCTGCTAATGAGAGTAAACCATACATGTACAGTATGCGGCGTAGTACTATTACTAGTAGGATTGGTTGAATACTGAAAGTTTGGCTCGGGGATGTAAACTGCATTATGCAGCCACGTTAGGTAGGCATATGTGCCATTTTATACTCATTATTAGGCTAGTATTTAGGCTTGGAGTTTGGCAGATCAATTGTCTGAAACTAAAGAACGTTTCATGAAACATGGAAGGTGTAAATTCACAACAAATGTAACCGTAACTGTGCATTGTATCACTGCTTGTTATTGTGGACATCTTGGACCAATATTAATTTAATACATTTGAACTTTCTTCATATTTTTTTTTTCAGGCAGTAAAGATACATAGCCTATACCGTCAACATGTTCAAAGGTGCTGCGGGTTCCTAGCAAGACACGTCAGGGTTGTGCTACCATAATGTGCAGTCCCCTTTGGCAAAGGATCATAAGTGAGTTTCCAGCCAATGGTCAGTTCACTGGATTCAAGTTGCCAGGAGAAAACACAATTGTATAGGAAGCCTTGGTTGAGAAATCCCTTCAGAAACACCTTTTTCTATTCTACGGTTGTGTTGGATTGTGTCAGGATTCCCTCAGTGTTGATATATATTGAAATTCAAGACTTTTAATTTAAGGATGAAATGGTTATTTTCCAGACCCAACATCGGCAATGATAAGAAAAGGCATGTTTTGAAGCATTTGGACACATGCATTGGCGTGAACGTGATGTCATGTAATATGTGCATAAGTGAACGGGGATTGAACTTTTTAGGGGCATTTACCTCCCAGAGATGTTTGCTTCGTACCTTTAACCTGGAAGCCAAAATATCCATATCTCCAATGATATTTGACAGAAAGTCATAATAAAGACCAATGTTTAGACTTTGTTTCTTCAGCAGCAGGTGGTTTGTTTTACAATCTTTCTTCAGAAACTCAACAGTACACCCTGTAAATGGTTTCCGATTATTTTAATGCGTGTGATTCTGTGTTTCACATTGCGTGTCAGTGTTATACGTGTCGTCGTACGTGAGTTACATTGTTGCATGTGAGTTGCGTCTGCAGTGTTTCTTGGTTTGAATTACCCTTTATTCTATTTGCTTGTGGTTCATTCTAATTACTTTGTCACAACAACGATTGATAGCGATAGACATACATATGTTTGTAGGCTTAAAACCAAAACTTTCAGGTAAGTTGTTTTTCCTTAAACCCCATTTGATGTCACAAGTTACATCAGTGTAATTTAAGAATGATTATGTCTATGGAAATTACAGTTTTACTTTTATGTCATATAATAAAATGATTGTTGTTAATGTTGGTTTAGTCACAGGCTTGTTCAGAATGACTGTCTAGAACTGATATTGAATAAAATTTGTTCAATGATTTAAGATTTGAACTAAATTGTGTGCATGTTTGGCTTTGTGACTGTTTAAAGTAAATAGCTGTGACATTTAAACACCGTTTGGAATATAATCTTTTAAACTACTTATTTTGAACCATCCCTATCACCCCAAGAAAAACTGGTTCTCTTAGAATACGAATAAGAAATATTATTGCCATAACTAAATGACCCAGCATATTCCAAAAATAAATTGGGGCATTGAGATTTTTTACAAGAAGATGTATCCCATCCCTTCTGAAGCTAAACTCATAGCTTATAACTACACAATAGGACAATGAAGGGGGTGTTAATTTGTATGACACAGCAAAAACACTTCGTCTATTGCGACTTCATTGTAGTAACACTAATACTTGTACTACTAGTTCTAGTGCTCGGCCGCGCTTTCTCCAAGGATCGCCACTTGTCCCACCGGAGGTTTCCTGTTTCCCGATCTGGTCTTCCGTGTTTTTAATGTGGAGTACTTGACAGAAGAACGACTCGTTTATGTCGAACCGTTAAAGCCCATTTGTTTTATTTCATAACAAAGGGGTATCATAGTCTGCTTTCGTGAAGTGTTCGCTAATACGGAGCTGTATACTGGCTGAAGTGAAAATGAAGTGAAATTGGCGCTGGTGCACTAACTTGGTCATAATCGTTGTTTTGTTTTCGTATTTCGGCCATAGATGAAGGCTAATTGCATGGGATATGACATTACTGCAGCCCCCAACAACACAACAAACCGGCAGTCGATCGGATATTATACAATATGTTGTAAAAAAAAACGTGACATTTATAGCGTAAAAAAAATAAAGCGTAATACAGTGGTTGTTCTCTCATTGTAAACGTGCATGAATGTGTGACGGTATGATCGTCGCGCATCCGGTACATGCCTGGAATTGGCACTTGTGTCCCTAACATGATGTCATCGTTGTCTCGATTTGAAATCACATTTTTCAGAGTTCTGTTTTCGGATGCGAATATTAAAACGTTAATTTCTAATTAGTCCTTGGATTTTTCATGTCATGGACTCTTTAACATTTTTAACGAAATTAGATGAACATAAAACATCCTGACATTGTTCATGACATCCTACGGTTTCATGAGAATCCAAACTTGAAGATCATTGGATGTACATTCACAACCCACACAAAAAAAAAACACGGCATATACATCAACATATTGCACAATATGTAACAAACCTGCAGTCTAAAGGTATACATTTTAGCCAGATAGTCCTATCTTTACAGAACTTGTAATATCAACGGTGTCACTGATATGGAAGTGATACGGGTGTGTCAGTTTATAACTTAGTGTTGTGAGTGCTGAATGACATTCAGTAAAACAATGCTCTCAACACCCTACCCCCTCTGTTCTCTACCATCCATCTATTTTATCATTCTTTCTGCAGAGCGATTGGAATTCTGCTGTTTTCTTTATTGTTGCGAAAGATAACATTGTTTCTTTACAAACTAAAACTACTAGAATCGAGTATCATTAACTTTTTACTGTATCTTTGCATGCAGTGCAACTTTCAAGAAATAAGTTTAAGGATTTTTTTTTATACATCATCAACAATATAACAGTTTCTTAGGACGTTATGGAGGAGTGAAGCTGGAAACCTGATTAGATTGATTTTGATCCTTATACTTTCATTTAAGTGAATATGTTTCATTGTTATTGAAATATACTTGAGGAGAATTGTATGAATTATTAAATAGTTGTTCAGGTAATGAGACATTCAGCGTCAGAAGGAAGTAAATTAGACCGAAGTTATGCAATAGAAGCAAGAGGAAGGGATTTGGAAGTCATGTTGTACAAAACATGTTGAATTTCATACATACAATAACCCCCCCTACCCCACCCCACCCACCCCAACCAGTTCCGGTTTTGGCAAAATCTATGTTGCCTATTAAAGATTATAATTCTAACAGCAGTCGAGTACATTTAAAAGACATAGGTTATCACAATATTGATATTAATAGTGAAAATGAAAAGACAGAGGTCGGCCGCGTATTATTAGACAAAGCATTATCTCTCACCTGCCATTCACCGGTCTCCAAATCCAGACGACAAGTAAAAATAAAGGAGCCAACGGTGCGCATAATACTAACTGTATGAATAGAATGGAAGAGACCAATGTAAAATATCAGTGCAGAGTTTTTCTTCATTGGTCTGGATTGAAATCATAAACATTACATCAACCTGATATATGTTGGTTCTCGATGATAACTTTATACCAGCTGAGTAATCAATCTAGTTGCTTTATCATCTCAGTTATATAAGGTGATCAGTTTACAATGTTTATATATCAGTAGGATTCCCGATCAGTTTACTATCATTATCCTCCTAGTTATATAACCATTCAGTTTAGAATTGTTATCATCTCATTAATATAACAGATCAGTTTTACACTTATCCTATATAAAACATGTGAAACAACTAAATAGGAACAATTCTTGAACTTAATTAAGATATTTTAACCTCCTCGTCAGCACCCAAATATTAGCCTGAATCCGTTTATTCTTAGTAAGACATTCGTTTGTTTTAACTAACTTTAACGACTACAAAAATCTTGTTAGTCTTATAGATGTTTGTATATAAGATGGTGGACCACACAGTTGAACACTTTCCATTAAAACATATTACTGAACTGTTCTTGTGTTTACGCGTTGACCAATGAATAAGACTACTTGAATTGTATCTACCCTTAATCCCTCTCTTAATTACTACTTGCAAGATCATATATCGATGTAAAACTGTACCGAATTGATAAACATTATGTATATGGCTTGAAAATGAAACTAATACAAGTGGTTAGGTGTTAACTCGGGGGAGGGGGTAAGGGTAACAGGGGGTTGCCTCGGTTAGCTGCTGCATATTTATTAGCCTAATGTTATCCAAATGTGGGGAAATGCAGACATAAAGTAGTACAAAGAGACCGATTCCGTTTCTTTTCCTGGCACGACTACGCTGAATTTGTCTTCAATTTGTAGACCGACTTGGACAAAAATTAAGTTGGACTTCACGGACTTATTCTGCAATTCAGATTGAAATAATAGTTTCTGCGGAAGTGTTCTGCAGTGTCTGTATGTGTGTTTGCCGGGGGGGGGGGTAGGGGGGTTGAAAAACTCCGAGTAGCGGAACATGTACTTTTATAGGAAGGGCAAAGCACAAAGTTACTTCAATATTTCATTGTTTACCATCACAAGACTCTGTCTTGGTTTTCTCCGTCATACAGTGTTGCAGTAATGTGTTGCTGATTCACAACTCTCTTGTAAGTAAATCAACAACAATCAACAATTCAACAGACATTCACATAGTTGGTAAAACATTTACATAAATGCAATGTCATTGTGACCAAACCTTTCACGTTTCTGGCTCTCAGGGATGTTGGAATGGATTCAACCGGTAAAGCTTGCACAACGTAATTAAAAAACCTATGGATAGAAGTAGAGTTATCATCGTGTAAGATGTAGAAGACGTAGAGGAATGCCAGGTTTATTGTTTACCAAATCAATGAAGATACGCAACAAATGACAAGGAAATAAATCACATCTAATTGGTCATTCTCATCAGAATAAATTATAATCACAAGTCAAGGATTCCATGAAAAATAAATTAGAATGAACATAGTAATGTAGAAAATAATGATGATAGTTTGAACTGCTGTATGATAAATGTTATGTGATTGATATTAATTGTAGAATGTACAGCCGTCCACATTATCAGAAGTGGCAAATTTGTTTATATGTTTAACTTTACAATTAATTTAAAGTTGTTCAAACATGAAGAAATACAACATTGTACACAAAAAAACAGAGTAATGCAACAATGTAACAACCGCATGCTCGGATCACATGATTTATATCGTATGTTATTTTCGGTAAATTTATTGATTTTATAGTTCGTCTTCGTGAATTCTTCTCACTTTAAATTATAACTTAAATGTCTGAGAATTTTAAAGTTTACTGCTTAGATATCTAGAAATAATGAATCTTAAAGCTGAAATATTGTTTCTTAAGCTCAAAATAGTTTAAGATGCTACAAATTAAATTTGTTAACGTTATGGAGGGATGACAATTCTGCAAAAACTTGCACTGAAACGGAGAAAGAAAGGAAGAGACAAGGTTAGAAGGGTAGCAATATTCTTCATTGGGCGCAACAACTGGTTCTCTCCGGTAACTTCAGTAAAAAGATAAAGACAGAATGTTAGAATTACATGAAAAAGGCAAATATACCAATGTTCCTTGCTATTTAAATATTTATTCAATATCACCCTTCAATAATTGTATCACATTGCACGCGTTGTTATTTCGTCTTTGATCCAAATTCAATTTCAAAACAATATTACATTTTGTGTAGTTGATTAGAGTAAAGCTTGCATGGTTTTTTTTTGTTGCAAGCAAAAACCCGAATCTGGCTCAAAAACCGATTTTTCTCCTCCTGAATTGCATTGAATACATCCATATCTCTGACGGAGGTGTCGCAATCGCTACAAGATGCGTATTTGTTAAGCTTTACCAACATCGGTTCATGTCTACTTTGTTCGCAGTAATGGGTGAAGTAAGGAGAATAAATTCAAGAACTGTAACTGTCTTCATGACTCTCTTTTATTACCCACGTTAACTTAGCTAAAGTAAAAATGTCGAAAAGAAATGTGTTAGTGATATGTTCTCTTAAAGTGTTAACATCACGTACACATATCGTTTGTCTTATGTTTACTGTACTTCATGAAGTTCACGTTCGAGTTCGTTTTCAGAAGGAATAAAAATCACGGTCCTCCCCATCACCCCGATGATCTCGTCAGCTAGAAAACGACTCTGATAATGACAGCACAAGTAACTATTTACTTACAATCGTCTAAGAATTTCTGTTAACGAAAGAAGGGTTTGCTGTGTCGCTTGCTTACTGTTTCACCTGCTAATGATGATAAAATAGAATTCGTTTGTTAACACAAATACCTTTTGCCCCAGATGGAGAATCTTCATAAACGTAGATGTTATTGTAATACCCCTCCCGATAAAATACATTCAATTGCTCTATACCCCATTCACGCTATTAAGATGTTATATTTTCGGAGATTAGGGCCGAGCGTAGACCCCATTTTGACCAATTGGAGATCGTTACAAAAATGGCTTTACAATAGGATTGGTCCAATAAATTCAGTGCTGACAAAGTGTTCGAAGGTACCAAATTGCAGGTTGGCAAAGACGATACATTGTTTACATTAACGTTGGAATCATGTGTTCATCAACGTAAACGAAAAACCAACTAAGAGACGCAATGGCGTAGCGCCCATACAGTCAGGCGGACTCAAATGGACTGCTGGCGCCCCTTTCAGCTTTTTACCACTTTTTACTTATTCGCGATTATTGACCCTTTTTATTGTGCTCTTATCTACCTGACATTGACATTTGTCACATTTTGTTGGTGTAATTTTCTGACAAAATGCTCTAACGGTGGTCTCTAATTTATCGGCACTTCCGTTGTTCGGGGTTTTCGATCTATTTTTAGACGTGTTTCATTTCTGATATCACACAATGCCTAAATCAGTTGCGGAGATTTCTTGTCAGAAGTGGGGGGGGGGGGGGGTTGCAGGCCATTGATGAAATAAAAAGTCATAACTGCTGGTTCACTATCGAAGTGGAGCGCCACCATAAGTTGGCGCGAAGTGCACAAGAATTTGTTGGCAAATATTGCCTCCCAGATTGCAGTCAATGGCACTGCCCAGACCTTGAAAAGCTGCATTTAACCAGGGGCGTATGCAGGATTTTCTAGCCCGGGGGGGGGGGGCGAATTACTATCTAAGCGGAGCGCAACCATTGGTTGGCGCGCAGCGTACAAGCAAATTTCTGGTTTTGGTACCCCCCAGATCACCGGAAATAGCACTTCTCTGGCTTGAAACTGACCAACCATATGTACACTTTTGCCTGAGAACCAAGTATTTCCAAATACTTTTTTTCTCATCTATAACCTTTTTGAAGATTGTCACCGGTCACACATCATGTTCGACTTCATCACATATCCTGTGGATCATTGCTTATGTAGGTGATTCTTCATCGCGGCTCACAATACCCGTCAGCCCCATTGTTCAGAATTTGAAAATTCACAATTCTCGTGAATAAATTCACTTCAAAACATACCCATAATGTTGCACAAAATATCATCTATGGACAACCGATATAGAAAAATCTCCTTCAAACCCTAACAGACGGGTCAAAATTGCACGAGTATGATGAAGTATGATGAAGAAGGTTGGTCAGGGATTTTTGAAAATTCAGACGGCTTCTAAAAAATTTCGTTGAAGGAAATAAAAATATACCAGATATTTCCAAAACCGAACACTACACACATCGACAGTTTTGAGCATTGGCGCAGATCAGTCTTGGATAATGGTGGGACGCGTGTCTGTTCTCTGACACTATCTAAGCGGAGCGCGACCATGGGTTCGCCCGTAGCGTACAATTTTGTTTTGGCAAATATACCTCCCAGATCGCCGGAAATAACACTTCCCAGACCCAACGATGCTCCTAAACCTCCTTAAGTTTTAGATCTCATGGCTTAGAAACTTAGTTTGGAGAAATATATGGGCGTCTGCAGAAAGAAAATCAGGGGACAAATAATCCAAGTAGACTTTTGCATATACGATGGGTCTGGGGTCCTCTCCCAGAAAACAAATATAGACTGCCGCAAATGCGATTTCCGTCCTATATTTAACAACTGTGGATAAAATACAATAAAATGAGAACTGCTGCATGTCATTTGCACAATGCTGGATCAAACTGCGCCAAAGCACAATACAGGGGAACTTGAAATGCAGCTATTGGTCAAGACAAATTGGTGGGGACAAGTTATATCATGTCCCCGCTACTGAAAAAGTTAGTGGGGACGCGTCCCGCTGTCCTCACCAGGATCTGCGCGCATGGTTTGGAGGCTGTTTATCGTGGAACGCCATTTTCATGCTCACTGATATGATGTGATATCTGCTGTTTGCTTTACAAATTCGAATAATTTTGTCACTGTCCCTCTTTCCATTAAAGTTTTCTTGCCGTATTTCCTACTCCATCCTTTTTCTCTCTTTCTTCTTTTTCTTTTTCTTTTCCTTCCTTCCTCCCCTTCTTTCCTCTCTTTTCCCCTTTTTCCTTCTCTATTCTTTTCTCTCCTCTTTTTCTTACCCGGGGGCGCGCCCCCATGCCCCCCCCCCCCCCCTGGATACGCGCCTGTTAACCATTTCATATTTTGAAAATTGAAATCTCATGTTCTGTCACTGGAGTCAGTCAGTTACAGCAAAATAGTTCTACACTAACCATATCACAGGTTGACACACAGGAACAAAGACTCAAACCTAATTTACATTTGAGTTCAGGTGAGTTTTCACATGATTCAAGTGAAGTTTCCAAACATGATCTACAGTCATCACATACTCCAAACTTTGCCAAAATAGTCCTAACTCCTAAGGTAGTCCCCTACAACACAACCAATGTAATTATCAATTCATGCCTAAAAACAATAAGAGTACATTTTTACCAAACGGTGCTGTGTAAGATGTAAAGCACGTGCGGCGAAATCGACCTCGCATTGATAGTGTCTAAGCGCGCTAGTCTAGCGACAGATTTCGACTCATATTGCCTACGTACATGTACTTAGAAACACCTCGTTGAAGTTGGCAAGTGTATACAATTCCAAAGCTATTCAACAGCAACAAAACGTTATTTTGTGTATGTCTGTTGTGGGGTGAAGTTAGCGCTATGAGCTACAAGTTCCAATGCGCAAGGTGGGGGAAAAGGGGCTAGAAATAACGTGTGGATCAAATCCAACTCGGTTTTCGGTCGTTAATTGTTCATGTAGCCTACCAGGTAAAAGTTTGAAATGACTTTAACAATTTCAAATTTAATGATTTGATTTATTATGCCATTTGGAGGACATAACATAGGCTATAACAGAACATTACTGGCAAAAATTAGGGGGGTTGATTGTGTGGGCCAACCCCCCCTCTTCAAAAAGTGGGGGGGTTAAAACCCCCAACCCCCTGTTTCTCCGCCACTGGCCTAAATATAAACCATCTGGATGTGCAAATAGGAAACGGAAGGCGCTGAAAGAAGCAACATCAAAGTGCCATAATCTGGATGGATTTTTTTACAAGTATGATCTACATCGGAATACTTACTTCAGCATTTGTAAGCTTGTACACTGTGCGGAGTAAGACAAGATGGCCGACCACTCTTCATTAGTTAGATTCCTGTCGACGTCATGGATCACCAGTGTCTGGAGAGATGTCAGGGTAGAGAGAGAGAGGTCAGACTGAAGGATCAGGTTCAGACCATCAACTCTAGGTGAGCATTCAAAAAGACGCACACTGTGAATAGGAAACTAGAAAGAAAGGATAGAATATAGTGACTGATAAAATAGTAGATAGAGATAAATAGATTGAATTTGGTTAGAATTAGAATAATTATTATCATATTATAAAAAAATAAAAATAACGAAATAAAAAGTGAGGAAAGTAATGCGATAAACTAGGACATATTAGGTCGTGTTTATTTCAAAATAGGAATAAATCAATGGAACGGAAATAAGGGATTAATTTTAAGGGGCAAAAAAGTACAACCATAAATAAATGGATTAGATTAGAGGAAAATTAATCAGTAATTTAGGATTAAAGGTTTAGTTTTATTGTTTTACGATAAAATGGTTAAGTAAATGCATTAGAGCTGGTAAGGTTGATAAAATAAGAATTTTGGGTGCAAAAAATATAGTGAAGCAATTTAATTTATTAATTTATAGGAAACAAATCTTAAAGATAGGATGTGAAGGTTGCAAAGATCCTCTAGTCAAAAATTGAGATTATTATATCTTTTAAAGAAAATTATTGATGAAGTTTACTTAATTGTGTTGTAATGTATAACTTTGAGAAATAAAATGTAGGTTAAAGTTTAAATATTAGTCACTAATGTAATAGGAATAATGAAAAGGAAACATCTACTTCAAATTATGCAAGAGTTTTTATCAAACTTATTTATTTAAATAAGTTTGTGCTGATAAGTAAGATGTAATTTAGAGAAGCAGATGTAAATCAAATTTATGCTTAAAGCAAGTAAGGTTGTTACGGCTTAAAGCAGCATTTTGCGTTTGGTCGCCGTTTGCTACTTTTTTGACATGTCCATCGCTTTTTTTACATATATCAATCACAAAACAGCAAACTAAGATATTAGCCAAGTTTTTTTTTCTTGCCAACAACGTTAATTGGCGAGTAATTAAGGATATTTGCAGATAATGAGAAGAGTGTCCTCGACAAATTCCACAGTTAAAATTAATGGCATACAGTTCCGCCAAACCCACTAGTTTGGATTCAACCAATCAGAGATGCAGGTTTAGTTATGATCCGTTGCTAAAAATAGATTCAATACTTTGCGTTGGTACAACCAGGGAGATGTAATGGAAGTCCCTGGTACAACTGCAATATAGACTGTACACAAATCAAGCATGGTGTTGTATTGGTCAATGACGTTCGCAGTGTTTAAATATTCATATTATGGGCGAGGTTATTGGGTTCTAACGGTAAATATCTTGCAGAAAAACAACGTTGAAAGTTGCAAATTTTTCGACTTTTATGCCACCATTTGAAGTAAGATTTAAATAGATAAGCTACTTATGCATGTCGTTAAGGCATAGTGGAGTCAGTGAGGTTGAGACAAATCATAGAAAAAGACGCAAAATGCTGCTTTAAACTAAAATTTATTTAACAAATTATTCAATTATTGAACAAAATCTTACGGTTCTGCGTGAACTTTAATTATTTCCAGTTTAATACGATTTGTATTTTTTTTTTGGTTAACTGTTCTCATCTTATTTTTTTGGTATGTTTCCAGTTTCGGGACATTGGCGGCGTTTATTTTTGTTTAGTTCTTTAACCTCTAAAAGCTAAATAATTTTATTTGAAGAGGTGATGAAATGGACATATTTTTCTTTATCATCATTTTGTATACACCTGTAGCTTTTCAATGATACCCAATTTGTGCCAAACGAAGCTTGCATCCTCGAGGAATAAACGATCATAAATTCGAAAGTAATCAAAACTTTCTAATTATTGAGAAATGAAAGGGGGTGTAGGTGGTTTACACTATCTAACGTTTTCAAAAGGCGGAAAAAAAAGCGAATATGGAATAAAAAAATATCTTCCATATCCATGCGAAAACTAATTGAACTGATCTTAACAAGAAACTGCTTTGAGTTTAATAACCAATTCTATCTACAAAAGATCGGTTGCGCTATGGGTAGCCAAGCCTCTCCGGAAATCTGTGCATAGACTTGAAAACCAAATTTTACCGACAGAAAACAAAATCTTAAAATGGCTCCGCTATAGAGATGACATTATATTGCTTCTAGACGGTACACATCAGGAACTTAAGCAACTAGTAAACACGCTGAAAGAAATTCACCGCTTCTTAAAGTTTACGGTAGAAATACCACACACCGAGGTAACACACCCAGATTTGAAAATCTTCAACGGTCAAAGGTTCGAAACCAATTGGTTATTACACACCAAAGTCTACACCAAACCCACGTAAACCTTCCAATACCTCGACAGAAACTCTGCACACCCGCTTGCTACTTTTAAAGGCTTCATTAAAGGGGAAGTATTACGATGCGCACGTCTCTGTAACAATGAGACTGACTTCTTACAGAAAAAGAACGCTTTCACAGAGATACTGCTACTCCGTAACTATAAGAAAGAGGAAATTTCCTCAGCCACAAAAGGCATAAAATTTGAAAACCGTGGGCAATACCTCACTACAAAACCTAAAAACAAGGAACCACCACTGGTGTTTAAGCTAACCTATACACCCCATATCAAAGCCACGCATTTGAAAAAAAAAACAGTTTTGAAACATTGGCCTTAATCTCGCAACACGCGGAATTATCCAAGCTGTTTCCAAATGAACCGATTCTAGCCTACAAAAGGGCCCAAAATCTCAAAGATTTACTTGTTAACTCAAGGTTTCGTACCAACGAGGAATCAGCTGACTCTCAAGGTTCACACGAAGCTCTTTTATATGCTCTTATAGCTGCACTATGAGTCCATAAAAACTCGTGCACAGAAAATAGATGCATTTTGAGAACGAGACGCCCAGACCGAATATAAATTATTCAAAGGCTACTACTGATGAAGCTCCTCCTATAAAGTTTGAGAGCAGAAACCGGTCTAGTTGGTCATAAGAACCTTCGCTAGTCTCTCCTACTATTAACAGTACACTCAATTCACCTAATAGGTGCAATTTTGTTTCACCATGAGGAGCATGCTATAAGTTTATGTTCCTCGGGCCCTCCCTTAAAAATACTTCAGGTTCTTGGCGACTACGTTGCGTGAGATAGTGTAAAACCGCCTACACCACCCTTTCACACATACACAACATTACTGGTGCCTGTAGGCCTATGCAATTGCCAAATTACTTGTTATGACCATAACCTAGGCCTCCTTGATGCAGCAAATGACGATTCGTTTTATTGGTTACCTATTATTTTACACAAAACTTACAACCAGTTGGTTTTAGAACGATCAATACTAGATCTGCAATTATTCTTTGTGGTGAAACTGGCGTTGCGTTATGATTTTACGTAACAGTAAAAAGATACAATTACACAAGCTAGCCTGTTAATCCCAGTGTTATACAACGTCTATTAGTAAGGTCTAAACCCCATGTTACCACTACTAGTATTATGGGATTTCACTTGCACTGTACACTATTTCATATTTTCCCTGCACTGTAAGTATCCCCTTTGGATTTTTTTTTGCATTTCCAGGTGGCCTCAGATGCAATTTGGTGCAATATAGCACACTTCAACACCCACTCCATTTTGTGAACTTAATTTTGTATTTTCAGCTGGCCTTAGATGCAATTTGGTGCTCCAAATGAGATTTTTTTCTCATTTGGAAATGAAAAAGGGGTTTTCTGACTTGCGAACCGGGGGGCGGAATGATACTTCCGCCCCTCCACATTTTTCACTGGGGGGCTGGCGCCCCCAGCCCCCCCCGGTTCCTACACCCTTGCTACGAAGTTAAATAGCAGGATCATCGACATTCGAGATAATTTAAATAATGATATGTTGCATCTTAATAACGGTAATCGGGATCGTTTGACAATTCTTCTGCAAGGGGCTCAATTGATAGGGCAAAACACCGATATCTTCATCGCCCTCGAAAACTATTTCCTCATCTTTTTCTTCAAGAAAATCATTTTCGTCAAAGCTAGACGAAGTTTCTGAGAGGTGAAGTCCCATTTCCTCGGAATCGGAAGATTCTGGAAAAGACATTTTCCATTGTTGAGGAGAATGTTGTGGTTACATGGAGTAAACTGTATGGTACAAAGCGGGGAGTCGGTTGTGGCTGAAATGGGTCCTTTGATGACGTCATATGAACTGCGGTGGGCAGCTTTGAATTTTGTCATGAGTGACAGCTCGAGAATTCTCTAGGGAATACTTTGACAGCGAATTTCTGGCGTTTGAAGCCGTATTTACGAAAGGTTGTGCATGGATAACCATTTCAAGACATGCAAACTCACCACTTCATAACCCAATTAAATAACTTAAAGTGACATTTACCGATAGTCTCCTGAATTATCAAATACATCCTTAAAATACTGGTTTGAGTGTGACTTAATTTCTGGTGGATTTCTTCGAAATGTAACATTTTGCTTTCTTTGTATTTGTAAATATTCCTAAATTGGTAATGCTTTCCAAAATGTATCGTTTCTTCCAATTAAATGACACCACCCCCTTCTTTACATTTTCATTACAATAAAATATTATGTTATCTTGAAACATTTCACATCCTTGAGTGTTTAATTATATTAACTAATTACTGTATTTTAGTTTAAACGGGTTGATTGGGTCTCCATTGTAATATATTCTGTTACTATGGAATTCAGCGGGTGTGAACAGTTAGCGGACAAACGTAGATTAATAAACACCAGAGATAAATCAGTTAATTACAAGTTAACATAAACATCTGTTATTAATTGGTACAAGTGCAAATTAGTGGCGCACTTTCAATTTTAAAAATGTGTTTCTTTTAAATTTGATGCTGTGGACCTTGGAGAATTCGTTGTAGTGTGTTGAGAGTATCAATACACACATTGAAAATTACCTGTTCAGCTTCAGCAACTTTAAGTACTTCTATAGTAGTAGACGCATGGGACAAGGTGTCACGATGAGAGGCAATGGTAATTTGCTTTGCAACCTGGTCCTTAACTGCCTGCAGGTATTCTTGTTCAAGCATGCAAAGTAAAGCAAATAGTGTTCGACCGATTATATGACAACCGGATTTACCCATTACCGATTTATTCCTCTGACAATCGGCCGATGCCGATTATTTCATAGATTTTGGGGAACTGGCCTAATGTATGATTTCTTGTTATGCATGATTGCCAACTTCTAGGCCAACACAATCAAAGATGTAAATGAACCACTTAACTTTTCGCAGTAAAGATTATTGGAGCAAGATAAGAACACTGTAGTATATACATACATGGGGCGCTGTACGTTTATAACGAGGAGTCGCAATATTGCAATCCCGCCACAACACAGTTCATGACAGTGGTGTACAGACTGTACAGAAGGGGAAAATAGTAGCCATTGGCTACGAAAACCAGAAAGCCAGTGGGCTTATTGTGATTCCTTGCCGATTGAGATGATTAAATTGATCAGCAAGGTTCTTTCACTGACCATGGACCTACTAAATATATTAACTTACCATGTTGACAAGCTCTTTATAGCAAAAATCATCTCAAGCCCTAACACCTAATAAATGCGCATAATTTCACATTGTATTACCATGTACCCGCTATCTACCAACACCTTCACACAAAGTATGATTCAATTCTGAAAGCGTTTACATTTGACCCTGTGGCCTCATTAATATTCTTGATATGAGCACCAAAATAAAAAAGTTCATCTACTCACTATGGCGCATCTCTGTACCAAGTATGACTTCAATCCAACTTGTCGTTGTTCAGTTACCGCGTTTACAAGCTATTTTAGTGAAAATCAACTTAAGCCCCGCCCCCTAATAAATTTGCTTAATATCAACTTGATCACATATCAAAATGTACCTGCTATCTACCAACACATTAATGCCAATTATGCATAAATTCTGATTTCGGTTGCGGAGTTATTAGCATTTGGAGATTTTCACGTTTAACTTCATGTGGGAGAAAACACACAATGAAGTCCCATTGAGTTTGTCGCGCGTGTCGGTACTCCTCTGCCTCTACTAACTAAACACACCCTTGCAAGTCGAATGTCGAGTAGGACCCCTTAAAATTAGTTTTAAAATGCACGGCTTATGATGCTTTCTCTCTGCAGCAAAAGACTAGAATATTTGAAAAGTTTTGGCGGTGCTTTTGACGGCTATGGTTTAAAATATCTGGTCTAAACGGTCGTAGTAAGGTTGTGTCCACTTGATTCATCAAGTAAGGTTTAAACAAATACTCCAGTACACAGGTGCAGATTGTACTCGAGATTGAGTACAAGTAATGAATGGCGTACTACAATTGTGTTATGGCTACTGCATTGTAAATGACTACATTTAATGTACGTTCCGAAAGTAATTTTTAAACTGCAGTCCGCTGAGCATACACGATTATTAACTGCGTACCTGAACAAAGGAATGTATACACAACCCCTGCCTGTCTTGCTGCACGTTCAGTTATGTCTTAAAATGTATATCTGATCAAGCCCCCCACACCCACCAAACCCCAACCCCCTCTTTGATGCAAGGACAGAAAAACAATAAATATGTAGTCCAATTTGATTTTATCTTTGACTGAATGTCTCTTACCTTCTGCAGGTTGCTGCGCCATTATTTACCTGCAGAACAAAAGTGAATATGTAAACATATAGTATGCACAACGATGCCCTATTTGGATTGAGCTGATATATAATTATTACTGGGCCTATTTATATATAGTCATAAGTAACTTAGTATGTACGTACACTTCAATTCGCCTGATCCAATTTTCTCATAAACCGAATTTCAAAACGGTTCCGTGGTATAATAACTACTATGGCTTTCAGCACACAGCTTTACAGTTGAAGTCATGCTACATTGTTTATGTCATATTGTAGCATATGCTTTAGTAAAGAGCGCAAACCCGGAATAGAGTTTGTCCTTAGAGTTTGTCCCTAAACAGTTATAGCTTACTCACGCGATATATTTCTAACGTAAACAATATCATCATAATGTGAGTTCAATACTGTCTAACATACACAACTTGCTTAATTGGTGGAAGGATACAATGAAGGTTAATCCAAACATCCTGTTATAATGTATGATACTCCTCGCACTTGAATTTCCTTTGCCGGAAAAATCCAAACAATTTATAAACTGATTGAAGTCGGTTTCATTTTCTATTTTACACGCTGTAAGTTAAACAATGTGTTTGAAAAATTTCGAATGAATCACCTCAATTGAATTTACTATTATAGTACTATGTACAGTGGCGGCGGAACCGGGGGGGGGGGGCTTGGGGGGCTCAGCCCCCAATGAAAAAGTTGAGGGGGCAAATGCATGATAAGCCCCCCCCCCCCAATATTTACCAAGGCTCCGAAACGTGCATCTGCCCATTTTTTCAATTCATACTTGTCGATCTGTCCGATGCACACGTATACTATTATAGGTGCAATAATATTAGTAAATGCTGGGGGAACCTCGGCCCGTCCCCTGGCTATAGACCACATTGTCACCACAACCGCGTCTTCGCGCCCCGTGAAAAATGGAAGCAGTGAGTGTGAGTACCGGTAAGCGCAACACAACTTCGTCTTAGGCCAATGACTTGCCTCAGTTCAGCCAGTTCTCCAACATCCCCTTACTACCCTCAAAAACGTCTTTGCGAGTACACTTCGAGTAACAGCTACTCTTAAAACACCATCGAATATACATTCCGTTTCCGGCCATCTGGAGGTGTGAAATACCCAACATTTTCTTGTACGCTTCGCGCCAACTGATGGTGGAGCTCCGCTTAGATAGTCTCCACACATTAGCCCCCCCCCCCCCAATAATTTTCCTGTTCCGCCGCTCCTGACTATGTATGGAATCATAGCCACTCATCTTAAGTATGAACTATCTCTCTAACGTAAACAATATCATCATAATGTGAGTTCAATACTTTCTAACATACACTACCTGCCAAACTGGCGGAAGGATGCAATAAAGGTTAATCAAAACATCTTGTTATAATTAACACTGTTAAAAAAAAGGAAATTTACAGTTAATACCTGTCGATTTTTAAAGAAAAAGCCGGTTTTCTATATTTACATGTAAAAGTCTGTAATTTTTACAGACGTTTTCTGTACAGCAAGTGGTTTACCAAAAATGGTAGTATTTTTCCCTCAAATGAAAATTTACAGGATAATCCTATAAAATTGTCCAGAGTATGTCAGTGTTTTTTATATTTACATGTAAAATTCTTGATATTTACAAACGTTACGTATGTCATGTAATTTATAGAATAGGTTTGTTTTGCAATCTAATGCATGTACATTGGAATTTGAAGAATGTTATACGGAAATATACCTGAAGGTGGAAACACTTCACCAATATGCAATGGTATACAACAAAATCCATCGTGAGGTAACATTACCGTATGGTAAAGAAAAGAATGAAATCCAACCATGGAGCTATTACCGATAGCTCCATGATCCAACCCACAATTATCAGGTTAACTTTGTCCCTACAGTCGTTTTCTGCTTCAGTGTAACATTTCAGCAACAACCCCACCCCCATGAGGATCATCAATGCCCCTTGTCCAGCGAACGAAAACAATGGGAAAGGTAACCTTGAAGGGTCTATACGCCAAATATGTGAAATCCACCCATTTAGAGTTTTAGTAACGAATTACTTGTAAATGTCTAACGTGTTAACTAATGAAAACAACATAATTCTACGATAGATGGTACTATTCCAATTGATTAACCGTTGTTTAAGGAGTATACAACTTCCGAAATCCTATCTAGTGATGAAACAATAACTGCTGTGAGCTGCCATGAATACAATGCCCAGCCTTCAAGATGTAGTCTAATTACTGACCGTGAGTCACGTGACGTAAATGTTTCGTCAGCATTATCTCCTGCTACAAGGCATCTAAAGTTAATTGTTTAACGCAATAATTGATACATAAGTGGAATCGGGAACGACAGTTTCTGAGTATGGTTCATTCACTTTTTCGTAAGAAAGTATCATTATAATGTTCACTTTGTAAATCTCATGAATATGCCAAGACAGAGAAATAGAAGTTCATTTTTATGTGGGTACGACTGGTATCTATTGCAATTGATATTATATATTGTGCTTAGAACATATATATAGGCTTTACATTTTATATGAACAGATTTAGGTTTTTTTTAATGTTTACATAATTTTTTTACAGTAGAAATATTTTTTCTTTATTTATATATATATTTTTATATTAGGGTGTGACAAGTACTTGTAGAGAGACCTTCAGAAAGGAAGGAGTTAACAAATAAAAGACGAATGAAGTTAAGAACAAGTGACTAGAACCGTAGTCCGTACATAACCAACGCCTTCCTGTGGCCATCAATATAACTTTGAAATAGGGAGAAGAAAGTTGACGTAAGTACCAGAGTATATGCTTTTCGTTCCCAGGCTCTATTTTGGTGTAGCGCTAGGCTTTATATTTACTGAAAGTGACAGAAGCCTACACGTTGTCGATGTTAGAACCATCTGTGTATTAGTACTACTGCACAGGGGTACATAGAGTACGAGTGCAGCTAAACTGCAATTATTGACTCGTTGAACAGTACTACACTGCTAGCCAAGGGCGTAGGAACCGGGGGGGGGGGCTGAAAAATGTGGAGGGGCGGAAGTATCATTCCGCCCCCCCCCCCCCGCTTCGCAAGTCCGAAAACCCCTTTTTCATTTCCAAATGAGATAAAAAATCTCATTTGGAGCACCACATTGCATCTAAGGCCAGGTGAAAATACAAAATTAAGTTTACAAAATGGAGTGGGTGTTGAAGTGTGCTATATTGCACCAAATTGCATCTGAGGCCACCTGGAAATGCAAAAAATTCCCCTCCCCTTAGACCCCTCCCCCAGGCCGGCCATCAGTGTTCAGCCCTCCACTCAAAAGTACCTTCCTACGCCACTGCTGCTAGCGCTGGCCTCCTCAGCCAATACTGGTGACTTGTGGGCGGAGCTTATCCTATGAAAAGTTCGACCGATACAGTCGGATAGTACAGTCCGATGACGCAGTGTGCATTTTCTTCCGATTAAAGCTGTGCATTTAAGTGAAAGCAACACAACGGTGAATAACGTTGACTAAACAATTCACGCACAGTGCTAGTGACCTCATCATTGCTTAAACATTAAATATAATTGGGGGTATTGAAAGTTTTTGATGACTGTTGCTACCGTTATTTCTGTAAGTTGATATAAGATATTCTGCCACTCCTGTGAACCCAACCTATTTTACATTATTTTCAAGAAACTTGTGTAAATATTTAGATATTGTACATATCTTAACAAGTTTTTCCCCCTTATTTGTCTAAATTGTTTTGATTTCTGTCATTTCTTTGATTCAAGAGATTGTTGGATTCATGAGATTTTGGTCTTTTCTTTGATTCAAGAGATTAGATTGTTGGATTCAAGAGATTTTTGTCATTTTTTGGATTCAAGAGATTTTTGTAATTTCTTTGATTCAAGAGGTTGTTGGATTTAGAGATTTTATGTCATATCTTGGATTCAAGAGATCGTTGGATTCAAGATATTTTTGTCATTTCTTGAATTCAAGAGGTGTTTGTCATTTCTTGAATTCAAGAGGTGTTTGTCATTTCTTGGATCCAAGAGATTTTTGTCATTTCTTGAATTCAAGAGATTGTTGGATTCAAGAGATTTTTGTCACTTCTTGAATTCAAGAGATTGTTGGATTCAAGAGATTTTTGTCATTTCTTGGATTCAAAAGATCGTTGGATTCAAGATATTTTTGTCATTTCTTGAATTCAAGAGTTGTTTGTCATTTCTTGGATTCAAGAGATTTTTGTCATTTCTTGAATTCAAGAGATTGTTGGATTCAAGAGATTTTTGTCATTTCTTGGATTCAAGAGATTGTTGGATTCAAGAGATTTTTGTCATTTCTTGGATTCAAAAGATTGTTGGATTCAAGAGATTTTTATCATTTTGGGGATTCAAGACAGAGATTGTTGGATTCAAGAGATTTTTGTCATTTCTTGGATTCGAGAGATTTTTGTCATTTCTTGGATTCAGGAGATTTTTGTCATTTCTTGGATTCAAGAGATTTTTGTAAATTCTTGGATTCAAGAGATTTTTGTCATTTCTTTGATTTAGAAGATTTGTCCTTACAGTATTGTTTGAATCAAGAGATTTTTGTCATTTGGTTTGAGCAGGACTTTTTGGATCTTTTTATTGTATAACAGACATTTTGTTCACTTCTATGTTTGAGAAACATTGCTCATTTCTTTCATTCAGAAAAGTTGTGATCCTCTTCAACTATATTGGAGAGATGCTGACAGTTCTCATTCAAGGGATTTTTCTGTAAGAAATTATCAAACCGTGACATCCGTATGCTTATGAAACATTGTATTCACCTTGGTCTCAGTGATCATAAATCTAACCAATGCTGTAGTTTGATGAAACAGATTTACCAGAACATAATAAAATGGGGAAAAGAAAAAGTACCATTGAACATAGGAACAAAAGGAGAAGGGGAAGATATAATACTGAACTTGTCAACAAGAGTCCCAGACCACCAGCTGCATTAGTATGTGAAGTGATAAACATTTTAGGGGATGTTAATTGCTTTTTCGAGCTGTCAGTTTTGCTCTCAATGAAACAGAAAATAGACATGGTCAAATAAGAGATGCTACTGTTGAGTCCATTGGGAGACATTGGGAAGAGCTTCGTGACCATGTATATTACATCCATCAAATATTGGACAAAAATCAGTATATTGGATCATGAAGAGTGGTAACGAAATGCCCCCCTTGCCTGGAGAAGTAGAAATTACTATTGTTGCACAGTTATACAATCTACGATTCTTGATATATCGTCCTTCAGGTGCATTTGTTGTTGTTGGCAGCGAACTGAATCATATCAGCCTATTGTACAGTGGGGAGATAGATAATGGTCATTATAATTTCATAAAAACAGATGCTTTTTCATTCAATGTAACGAGATATCCATGTCTATTTTTCAACTTCCCAAATAGTTCAACCCCACATGTGCCCAACTTACGAGATATTTTAACAGTCACAAGTTCGGCATTGTACAAAGTAAACAATAGAATAATGTCTTTTCTAGAGTGATAAACCACATCAATGACTATTGGTTTGCTTGTGATGTAACAGTGTATTGTACTTGTGTGGAGAAAAACTTGTACCCACACTTTCGGTTTGAAAAATGTGACTTGATTGGTTCGAATGTCAGCAGTGAAGCAATATTTGTTTTAGCATTAGCTCAATCACATAATCTCTGTATGAGTTTGGAAATCACAGGTGGGACAACCTTGTCTTTTGTAATGGCGCAAAAGCTCTTTCGGTAAAGAAAACTTGTCATTATTCAACTGCAGATATTCCAAGTGAATCAGCATTTGTCGATCCGCATGCGTCAATTCACAATGCCATCCCAAACTGTCCTGACAGATCAAATAGAAAATACCAGAAATTCTACAAATCTCTACAAAATGTTCCTTCATATACATGTATAAACTGTAATCGGTTACTCTTCCGACAACAGGTGCTGAAATTTGACTCGCACAAGAACGGGATTATTGCATGTGAATATAAGTTTTTATACCAGCAATTACAAAGCAACCATAATTTTGACCAGTGGGTTTGTAAGTGCTGTGATGTGAACTTCAAAACTGGCAATATGCCATTCCAATCTCAAGACAACAACCTGCATGTCTTGCCAATCCCTCAAGTATTAGACCACTTAAATCTCTTGGAAAAACATTTGATAACACCAACAGTACCATTCATGAAATTATTTTATCTTCCAAGAGGATTTCAGAGAAAAATATTCATGGACCAGTTATTTGTGTCCCATCTGATAAAAGTAAAAGTGTTAATACTCTTCCAAGACCATTAACTGATTCTACGCTTATACAAATATAACTAGAGCATAACCTGGTTAATGTTATGTATAGTTATCATTTTCTTTTATTTTCCTACTTTTGTTTTTATCCATTAAATCACTTTCTTTCATTTTCTTTTCGTTCTTTTTGTTTTTATTCATTTGACAATGAATAACCTTTATTTGGTAGATTTACGAGTTCCCTTAACTTTCACTTTTATTGCTAACTACTACATGGCAACAGTTAGTGGTCGGTTGGCCCTGTGCGACCTGTCTTTTTCTTAAGCTAAGTAATTGTTTTGTGTGGTCCCATTTTCTAGGAATATATGAATGGCTCCAAGAGTCTATCCCTTTTCAGAACCGTGGGTTAACAAGACAATTTTATAACTCTTTTTTTGGTTAGATTAGAATGTTTTGGTGATAGATGATTATTTAAAATCATAGCAAGACATGTTAAATGTCAAAAAAGATGTGTAGGTTTAATTTCCACGAACATCTCAGAAAACATTTATTACTAAACAAAACACACAAACCAATAACAGCTGCAATCCAGTTCCTCAAACGTAATGACACAATGAAAAATACAACAGAATGGGCTAAGGCACTTATGAAAAAGTGTTGGCATATATTACAAGATACTAATATTTCAACCATGAAAGACTTCATCCATCTTTCCGACATTTCACAGGCAGATTTACAGCAAGCCCTCTCTCTGTTGACTTCAAAGGAAACAATATTCTTGCAAAGACAGCCAAATGAATGCTGGGTTAATAATTACAACCCAGAGCGAAGTACTTGTTTTGTGTGGTCCCATTTTCTAGGAATATATGAATGGCTCCAAGAGTCTATCCCTTTTCAGAACTGTGGGTTAAATAGACAATTACATAACTCTTTTTTTGTGGTTAGATAGGAATGTTTTGGTGTTAGATGATTATTTTAAATGTACCAAAGGACACCATAAATTAAGTAATGTGTCTGGTAAATTATTTATTAAGTGTTAACTGACAGCTGGTTGGTCACTGGACCTCGGATACCAGGAAGTGGAGGGCAAGCTGGTCTAGAGTCGGAGAGGGAAAGTAGAGGCAAAGGCTAAGGTCGGTTCATTGATAATAATCAATGAACCGACCTTTTTGGGTTTAATTGGTTTAAGGTGGTCATGTGTGAGTTGCCTTGTACTTTTATTATGGGATGCATTCCTATTATTATGGGATGCATTATTATTAAGGGATGTATTCTTATTATTATGGGATGGAGTGAATAGGGTAGCATGGTAGGGGGAAAATTAAGAAAAGACACTGACGCCGAGTTTGTCATAGTTAGAGGAGAAAAGGGGAAGGATTAAGTTTGAAATGGTTAGGCACGAGATCATAATTATTTTCTTAGACTAACTTCACCAGTAATAGAGTAGAGGATCAGTATTAAATCAATTAGAAGTTAAATGGACACTTGACGCTATTTACCCATGGAGGTTTTATAGAAGTTTAGTGAATACCTGGAGCTTGCTCTACAAATGGATATTCTAGTTTAGTAAAAACCTGGAACTCTTTTACAAGGAAATTTCATATTTACTAAAAGTTTATCACCCGGAGCTGTACCAATGGAGGCAGAAATATATTTCATCCTGTGCTAATATCTGGCAACCCTATATTATTTGTTGTGCTCATTTTCTGGTTGTAACTGTTAAGGGTATCTATCGGGACATTGACTTCGAAGATTTGAAGAATTTTATGGGTAGAGTAGTAAAATCGTTCAGGTTTAATGGTGACCCTAGCGTTGGCTTGTGAGAGTACGTGTCTGCAGAGATAGCAGAAAAGGCAGTGACAGCTCCGAAGGATGAGTTTTTCAAGGGAATTTCCTTCAGCCTTTCAATACAAATCCCCTCGAGCGAGATGTGTCGACAAGACATGATCAAAGCCTTGAAGCTAGCAGGTTATATAGTGCAAATAGATGATAACCTAAGCTTATTCTCAGAGTGATCAGTTCCCCCAGCTCGCCAACCCATGGGGACCACCATCATCCACCCCCAAGAATTTCGGTTTTTGCTGGGGAGACCATCAATAAATTAAGCGTAGACAACTTTGAGATGTGGGAGTACGAGATCTCTTGTCTCCTGCAACGAGAAGTGCCCTCTAAGGAGGTTATAAAGAATGCAGTAAGGAATTCACTGAGGGGTCATGCGGCCAGGGTAGTTAGGCATTTAGGCCCAAACTCAAGTATCGAGGAAATAGTTGGAAAGCTGGAGTGGATTTATGGAACTGTGGAATCAGGGGCTGACTTGCTAGCACAGGCCTATAATACACACCAGCAGAAAGGGGAAACTACTGCAGTATTTGGAAGTAGATTAGAAAATCTTGTCATAAAGGCCACAGACAGAGGAGGGATCTCTGCAGAAGAGGTGGACCGGACCCTTAGCGTAGTGTTTCGGAAGGGGCTCGTGGACGATGACGTAAGGGGGGCCGTTCGGCACAACTACCAAGAGGCGAGAAACTTTGGAGACCTCCTTCGGCTGGCACGTTTGGCCGAACAAGAGTGTGCTGATCGGAGACACCTCAAAAGAAATGCTTAAACCGGGAGAGTACTAATGCATTCGGCAACCCCGTCCCCAGTGGTCCCTGACTTGAGGAGCTCCAAAGAGCAGGCAGGAAGGAGAGTGAGGACTCATCCCCCAAACCCCGTGCGTCAAATGATATACCCCCATTGATGAACAGGGTGCCCCCGAAATGCTTTAAATGTGGGGTTGTAGGGCACCTGGCTCGTCAGTGCCCCCAACCAGATGCTTTAGATGCAATCAGTCCGGCCACATAGCACGTTTTGCAGAACCCCAAGCCAGGTTAATTTAAAATCCCCACGGTCACTTCTACCCGGGGAGCAGTAAGTGGCCCAAACCGACCTTGCCCCCAGGAGTACCCCCTGTAGACGAGATTGTGGGAGATGCATCAGAGAGTGCGGCTATAATTAATGGGTTCTACTGCAAGAGCCTCATTGACACCGGATCCCAAGTGACCATGATAGCTAATTCATTCTATAAGAGATATCTCTCCTTCATGCCCTTAAGAGACCTACGTGGCCTCATTGACCTGAAAGGGGGCAGAGGACATAGCGTGGCATATCTAGGCTACGTGAGAGTAACAATAACCTCCCCTGACCATGTGACCCTTAGATATGAAAAGTATGAAACCTGTGCCCTTATTGTCCTTGACACACCCTACAACCAAGGTGTGCCCATACTTCTTGGGACTAATATCATATCCCGCTGTATGGAGAAATGTAGAGAATGCCTTGAGGTACAATTTTTACAACATAACGTAATTCACTCAGCGTGGCAGACAGCCTATAGAGAGTTACAGTCGAAGGTTCATACAGAAGAGAGTGGCTGGAGGGTATACCTCGACCACCCTAGCAGTGTCAAGATCCAACCTGGTAGATCAGTTCTAGTAAAAGGGAGGGCGAGGGCGACGACCCCTAAAGGAGGGGGAGTTAATGTAATTCCCGAATATGATCCAAACGCCTCGCTTTCGGGACAGATTATTAGTCCCTGTGTTATCGATATCTTCCAAAGAGTCAAGACTTTCCCTTTAAAAGTTACCAAAATATCCAAGAAGGATGTTTACATGAAGGGAAATAAGAAAGTGTGTCAAATCAACAGGGTAGATGTAGTGCAGGTTCCAGTGTCAAGTACTGGAAGGGAGAGAAAGGCGCAAAGTATGAACGCCAACGTTATACATTGTTCAAGTGAGGAATTAACGTTTGACGAATTTTACATTGACTAATCCCTGTTGACCCCACCACAACTTAAAGAGATAGAAAAACTATTGCGGAAACATGAAGCGGTCATCTCTAAAAATGAAAACAATCTAGGCTGTGCGACGGCAGTGAAGCACACCATTCCCTTAAGTGACCCGACCCCCTTTATGGTGAGACACCGGCGAATACCCCCAGCTAATTATCAGGAGGTCCGGAAATTGTTGAAGGACATTGATGATGGTGATATTATTCGACCCTCCTGCAGCCCATTTGCATCCCCTGTAGTTTTAGTGAGAAAGAAGGACGGAACCCTTCGATTTTGTATAGACTATCGTAAATTGAATGTCAAGACAATTAAAGATGCATACGCTCTACCTCGTATTGAAGAGAGTCTGGATGCCCCGGCAGGTGCTAAGTGGTTTTCCTCCCTAGATCTTAAAAGTGGATACTGGCAGATAGAAGGTGAAGAGAAAGAGAAGTACAAAACAGCATTTACGACACCCTTGGTTTTTATGAGTGTAACCGCATGCCATTTGGTCTAACTAATGCCCCTGCAACCTTTCAACGACTCATGGAGATGTGTATGGGTGACCTTAACCTTCAACAATGTCTTGTGTACCTTGACGATATTATCTTCTTTTCTCATACCTTTTAAGAACACCTTGACAGATTGAAAGCAGTTTTCCAGAGACTTGAAGATTACGGCCTAAAAGTGAAACCCTCCAAATGCCAACTGCTCCTAAAAAGAGTTAAATACCTTGGCCACATCATTTCCGAGGAGGGGGTGGAGACTGGAGACTTACCCTAGTAAAATTGAAGCACTCCAGACGTGGCCCGTACCCAGTAGGGTACACGACGTACGCTCATTTTTAGGATTTACAGGTAATTACCGTAGATTTATCAAGGACTATTCAAAGATGGCGAAACCCTTACATGCCCTCACAGCAGGACCCCATCCCCCAGGGAAGAGAAATGATCCCTCCTGGAATTGGACCCCTGAGTGCCAAGCTGCATTCGAGACACTAGTAAAGGAATTATCATCACCCCCAATCCTTGCTTTTGCCGATTTCTCTAAGCCTTTCATCTTACACATCGATGCCAGTGAACTGGGGCTGAGGGCGGCATTATACCAGACACAAGATGGGAAGGAGAGGGTAGTAGCATATGCGAGCCGAGGTCTGAGAAAGGGTGAAATGCACTACTCTGCATATAAACTGGAATTTCTATCTCTGAAGTGGGCTGTGACGGAGAAGTTAAAGGAGTACCTTTACGGTCGTAAATTTACTGTCCTGACAGATAATAACCCCCTCACCTATGTAAATACAACAGCTAAACTAGATGCTACAGGACTTCGTTGGTTGGCAGCTCTATCCACCTACAATTATAACCTTCATCATCGGCCAGGTAAAAGGAATGGAGATGCAGATGGACTGTCCCGCAGACCCCACCCCGACGACCCCCACACCATAACTGGGGACACAGTATGAGCAATATGTGAAGTTCATTTGCTATCAAAGTGCACTGTTGGAGAGAACCCACTCCTCATGGTAGAGACCCTGTGCTCCCAAACAAGAGTATTAGATATGGAATGTAATGGTAGTACTGAAACTGACTTAAATCAACCCAGTCTCTGATGAGCGGCGACCCCCATTTATGACAGAAATGACAGAAGCGAGATCCAGATATCTATCGAGTAATTAGGTACCTACAGAGAGTCTTCCCCAAATAGAAGACTGTACGTAGCAGAAACTCCCAGTGTTAAACAATTACTCCGACATTGGGATAAATTTCTATTAAAAGATGGAGTACTGTACCGATGCTATAACGATCCCCAGGGAGAAAATGTGTATAAGCTTGTCCTACCTCCACTGTATAGAGGTCAGGCTACTGCTGGACTGCACGATGAAGTAGGACATATGGATCAAGAAAGGACATTAGAGCTACTTCGGGAATGATATTTCTGGCCAAAGATGGCAGGTGATGTGAGCGACTATATCAAATCATGTGGTAGGTGTATCCGTCGCAAGACACATGAGAAAGCAGGAGGTGTGGCGAAGCTGGTCAACATCCACACATCTTCCCCAATGGAGCTGGTATGTATGGACTATCTATCCCTTGAGCAATCAAAGGGAGGGTACGAGAACATTCTGGTAGTCACAGACCATTTTACGAAGTATGTCCAGGCGTTCCCCACGAGAGACCAGACGGCTCGTACTACAGCACGTGTCCTATTCGATAATTTTTTTTGTACATTATTGTTTCCCAACCCGGTTACATTCTGACCAAGGCCGTAATTTTGAGATTGAAGTGATCCAACATCTTTGCAAGATTGCAGGAATAAGAAAGTCCAGGACAACACCCTATCACCACCAAGGCAACCCAATCTGTGAGAGATTTAATTGCACCCTTCTTGACATGTTAGGTACCCTGTCTGAAGAGAAGAAAGCAAACTGGAAAGAGTTTGTACTGGGTACAAATGATGATGCTGATCAAGACACAGTCAATGAAGAAAATCTCTACGAACCACATGACATAGGTTATGAAATACCGGAATTATCAAGTGTTTCAACTCAGTTTGACAATTCTTTGACAACACATGATATAAACTTCACTCACTCTATACCATGTGAATAACAACGCTACTAAACACTCAGGTACTGGAGTACGCACCTTATTTCCTCATGTTTGGTAGAAATCCGATCCCCCCATCGGATGTAGCAATGTAACACCCTAAAACAGTAATATCCACAAGAATTCACCATAAAAGTATGCGGAGCAACTACGAGAAAAACTAGAATTTGCTCACCAACTAGCTGCAAAACACTCCACAGAGAGAGCGCAACACAACAAACACGTATATGACTCCAAGGCTAATGGAACTGAGCTTGAACCAGAAGACAGAGTACTAGTGAAGAATGTGCACCCCGGAAGTAAACACAAGCTAGCTGATCGTTGGGGTCAAGAGGTTTACAAAGTTTTAAGGAGAATTAACCCTAACCCTGATATACCTGTGTATGTGGTAGAGCAAGAGTACACTGCACAGAAACCTATTGCTACCTGTTCCAGAATCGATGAATACATGTGACCCCCCAGAAACCCCAAAGAAACCGGTCCCGAGACCAGACAATGTTACCATGATAAACCCTTAGTTGACGTTACAGAGGATAGTGATACAGATGATCAGCCATCCTGGTATACAGTTGTAACAAGGCCTGTACCAGCAAGAAGTTCAAGAGCTTTTTTAACCCCTGAAGAGGTTCCCAGAATATTTAAGGAACAAGAAGTGACTACTCCGCATGCTACATTGGAAGAGGCGGAGCCCAACGTTAGTTTGGAAGAGAGAAGAATCCCAGTGGAGTCAGAAGCTGTTACCCCACCGACAGAGACACCGCCTATACCGGCACCCCGATCCCCAAAGACTAAGACTAAGTCCACTCCAACAGGCCCTCTGTGGGATCGCGAGTACGGCACGCAGTACAACCAACTAGACGATCGGCAAGATTGGCAGCACGGCGCAAAGGTGTGTCACATGCTCACATAGCAAACCAATGCAAGGTTTCTAGCCCCTCCTGGGAAGAGAAAACTAATTTTTTATTGTCATGTAGGGATCTCCCAAAGGAGTTTTCTGAGGCTATTTGCTCTTTGGTAGCCAATGTTTAATTGTTGCAGATGAAACGATATGATCTGTTAGTATTTGTCGTTTACAGTATACCACACTGGAAACAGATCTGCAAAGACGTGTTGAGTAAATACAGTAACTTACAATTCACTACATTTATTTTCATATGATTACAAGGTCATATTTAGTTTTGTGTGTTGAAACCAATAGTAACAATTACTTATTCCTTTTCTGACAAACTATTTGTGGTTGAGTTATCCACTTATTTCTATTGTACATAATGTGAAGTAAAGAAACTAATTGTTTATATTTCTTCTGTGAAAATTTAAAGAAGGAAACCTGTCCTTCTTGGTTGAAACAGTGAATGTTATGGTGGGATACAGTCCTATTTAGTGCAAGGATTATTAACAGTTTTGTCATATTGATTGCATTTTGCACAGTTTGCTCTCAAGATTGTCTATGAGTGTCATGAATTGATTTATTACCAACTAAAAAAAGAAGTGTTTTATTTCACTAAGTGTTTTGAAAAAAAGTCACAGGTCGTGGTGACTTGTTTTAAGGTGAAATGTCAGGAGCCATTTCCAGAGGCAGGGGGAAAGTGTAACCAGAGCATAACCTGGTTAATGTTATGTAAAATTATCATTTTCTTTTATTTTCCTACTTTTGTTTTTTATCCATTTAATCACTTTCTTTCATTTTTTTTTGTTCTTTTCGTTTTTATTCATTTGACAATGAATAACCTTTACTTGGTAGATTTATGAGTTCCCTTAAGTTTCACTGTTATTGGTAACTACTACATGGCAACAGTTAGTGGTCGGGTGGCTCTGTGCGACCTGTCTTTTTCTTAAGCTAAGTAGTTGTTTTGTGTGGTCCCATTTTCTAGGAATATATGAATGGCTCCAAGAGTCTATCCCTTTTCAGAACTTTGGGTTAAACATACAATTTTTTTACTCCTTTTTGGTTAGATAGGAATGTTTTAACATCATAGCAAGTCATGTAAAATGTCAAAAAAGATGTAGGTCTAATTTCCACGAACATCACAGAAAACATTTATTACTAAACAAAACACACAAACCAATAACAGCTGCAATGCAGTTCCTCAAGGGTAATTACACAATAAAAAATACAACAGAATGGGTTAAGTCACTTATGAAATAGTGTTGGCATATTTTACAAGATACTAATATTTCAACCATGAAAGACTTCACCCATCTTTCCGACATTTCACAGGCAGATTTACATGAAGCCCTCTCTCTGTTGACTTCAAAGGAAACAATATTCTTGCAAAGACAGCCAAATGAATGCTGGGTTAATAATTACAACCCAGATCTGCTGAGGTGTTGGAATGCAAATATGGATATGTATTAAATCCATACAGCTGTATTATGTACATTGTATCCTACATTATTAAAGGTGAAAGAGAGATGGGAACATTGCTATAGATGGCTCAAGAAGATGCACGCAATGGTAACATAGATACTATGTCGCTTGGGAACAGCTTATTTGAATCATAGGGGGATTTCTATTATGGAAGCTGTGTAAAGAGTAACAGGCATGAGACTGAAAGTTTCCTCCCGTAAAGTAGTTTATGTACCAACAGATGCAGATGCACATCAGATTACCTTGCCTTTGTCAGTTTTGCGAACAAAACCAAATAAAGTGAGGATATATGGGTAACAAATATAATGAAAAATACCTCAGCAGACCAAAGTCACTGCACTTTCAGAACAGGTGTTTAGCCACATTTGCTTCCGAATGCATTTTCAGCAGTTCCAGAAAGAAACAAGTATGCAGTGCCCTAGACAATGATTTAGGTTTCGTTCTTGAACGGACAAAAAAGTGTGCAGTTGTACGTTACAACAGAACTAGAATGGAAAACAATCCAGAAAAGTACTACCAGGGATTATTAAGGTTATATCTACCTCATACCAAAAAAGAGTTGCGTAATGATGCATCTCTAACCTACGAAGAATATTTTCAGATGGGAACTGTTCACTATAACCATGGAATCAAACCAGTCAAAGACATAGTCGGATCCATTATGAAAAACTTTGAAAAACATGGTAAAGACTTAGATGAGGCATGGGAACTTGGTTCTGAAACAACACCACAAGGTAATGATGCATGGTGTGATACCGAGGTACTGGGTACAAATGATGATGCTCATCAAGACATAGTCAATGAAGAAAATCTCTACGAACCACATGACATAGGTTATGAAATACCGGAATTATCAAGTATTTCAACTCAGTTTGACAATTCTTTGAAAACACATAATATAAACTTCACTCACTCTATACCATGTGAATACCAACCAAAGGAAACTATTCCGATACATCACTAGCTTGTGTTACCAAAAAATCAACGATCGCAACACAACGCCATTCCATATATTTTTGACTGGTGGTGCAGGCACAGGTTAATCTCTACTCATAGAATGCATAAACCATCAGGCGGAAAAGATATTTAGAACTAATTCGCCTTCGGCAGCCAGTGTCACTGTTCTTCTCCTTGCATTCGGTAATGTCAGTATACTAGCTGTAGGTGATTTTTATCAGTTGCCTCCAATAAATGGCAAACCACTATTTGATGTTGATCCAGGTTATTAAGGCTACCCTCTACGATGGTTCAAAACTGAAGACCCTCACCCAAGAGACAACTGTGATGATAACAAACTATAAAATGAAGACAGATAAATCAATAAAAATCACCACTACAACCAAAGTCTTCAAATGTGCCAAGATAGATGTTGAACAACGCTACGAAGACATGGCAAAAGACCTTATCAACCCTGCACCTAAGAAAGTGCAATCAATCAAACAGATCAAAGTTTCACCAACAAAAACCTTAACTTCTATTGAAGGCAAAATTTTCAGGGTAAGTACTATCATCTGCTCACAAACTTATATTACTATTTAATTTTAAAACCGTAACTTAATTTCACTTAATACATGAACAGTTGTTGTACAGTACCCAGTGGCACATCAGTACAAGGTCTGGTGATTTCAGTGATTTGGCTCTCAGCCAGATCACCTAATCCTAAACATTCATAGCTGCATTCTGCAGTAAAACATGACAATATTTTAGCCACTACCACAAACACAAATTGTCCCCCAAATTGCCCTATAAACTGGACTAGACAATCTCATGCCTAATCACAGGTAGGTATTTCTGTTTTGTAGGTTACTTTACCGAAGGCAGACAAGAACGATAGCCTAGATGCAGTCAAGTTGGTAGTAACAATGCTCTTGTAGATGTGTGTGTGTGTAATAAACATGACAAATAAACCTTGTTTTTGGTGAAGATTTTATTTACTACCAACATTGTATGGCATCCAACTACATACAGTTAAAACAAAGACATAATTGCTAAAAAACCTCACCATATGCATGTATCGCCACAATTGCGCCTCATTTTTGAAGGAATAACAAAGTCATTTGAATTTCTGGTTATATCTGAACAGATCAGCACACCACCAGAATATGAAGCAGCTATCGACATTAGTGCGAGTTGTCACGAGTGACAACAACTTCAGCATACTGTGTTCTACTGGCGATGACACTACAGAGTATTCTATAACGGATGTCATCAAGAAACAAATAATGGGATTGCCATCAGCAGCATTGCTCCATGATGTGGAAGAAGCCTTGACACTGGAACTCCCGATGACAGTAGCTGTCATCATGTGCAGAAATGCAACTTTAGGTTTGGCACCAGTGGCAGAAAAACTTCTGGATTCAGACTCATAAAAAGTTACACTGAGTTGGTCAACCGCACATTCTTTCCCAAGTAATATCTACCTCATCAAAGCGAAGGCAACGCACAATCTGCAAGGCAAATGTGCTGGGTACGTGTGCTGGTTTATGTAGCCCTGTCCAGTGTTGAAGAAACTAAACACGTCGGCTCCCACATTGAATACTCATTTCACGTTTGACTGTTTACTTGTTTCAGGATTTTATTTCATTTTTCTTGTAGAATAAATTTAGATTAAGTTTCTTTGATTAACTTCCTTCCTTTTTATTCTTCAGTATTTGTCAAAAGAATTCTGTTAGAGTGCCACTGTAAAAAAAGCAAATTAATGGAAAAACAGCAAAAAAGGGGAAAGCTAGTAGTAACTTTAGACCCGGGTAATGAGAGTGACGGATACCCATGTACTCGCTGCAAACACTAGTGGAAGCTAAATTTATGTTAACTTACAATTCCTACTATCCAATTACATTCCATTTTATAGTTCCAGTCACTTCATAAGCTGCCCAAATATACCATATATACACATCACCTTGACATATTTCACTAGTTATGTTATATGACCCACACTTTTGCACTAATGATTATGCACAGTTCAACCATATCTTAATTCCAACATCTTTAGTAAGCTTACAAAACTATAAACTATTGTCACAAGGCTGTCATATTTATAATATCACTTCAGCAACAATTGTTCAGTAAATTATCACCCTAAGATGCCTCTCCTACAGCATACAATGGGTGATCAATAATTGTGGGTATAGTGCTCAGAGTCATATTTTCAAGACATTAGAGCCATCCAGAGGTCTTTTGATGTCATTGTGTGAAAAAGCATGCTTCTACTTCACCATTAAACGATTTTGATATATAAGTTGTATCCTCAAAAGACAACTCCTTTAGCATCAGCACTTACCTTCCTTTTATTCTTGCATAGAGTGGTATAGCAGTATTCAGTAGTTTCAACTATAAAACTCTTTGTCTCAAGCATTCCAAATATTCAACAACTTCCTCAGTCTCACCAACTTTTCATCTTATCTCTCATTTTTGGTTTCGATGACAATGGTAACCTCTTTAGTCATGTATGTGAATGGGTGTGTATGTGTGAGTGTGTATGGGTTTATGTTAACATGTCTCATGAATACAGTATAAGGTATGTAGGTGTACCACATTGGGGCAATGAAACCTATTGTTCTTGGTTAAGGTAAAAGGTCATTTGGGGTCAGCAGGTCTCAAATGAACCTTGTAAACATGGTATTCCAAGGAGGGAAGCTTTGATTAATTTCATAGTAAGTTTGTATGTGTACTAAACGTGAGTACACGACGCTTATTGTTTCTAATAGAGGCCATAGGTCGTCATTCGGCGTCAACAGCTCAAATTGTGAAAAGCTTGTAAACACGATATCACAATGAGAGGAGCCCGGATTAATCTCATATTGTGTGTATTGGCCTGTTATATACATAAAGCCTATTGCTTTTTACAAAGGTCATTTGGAGTCCCTAGGGTCAAATTACGAAAGACTGTTTCAATGACTTATCAGGGATGATTTGACAGATCAAGTATTTGTATCATCCTGGCTATAGCCTACAGTGTGTTTCATTTATATTCTGTAAGATTATTTATGTTACATCATCAAAACATGAATGCAGTTTCGCATTCTCGTCATAAAATGTTCAGCATGATAGCTTCATGAATAGTATATATTCTATGAAAAGCATTAAGTTTTGTTAAACAATACTGATATGGTGTAAACTACCGCACCATTGTTGCTCTTGCCATAGTATTGTGTATGAACATTTAACAACTTTTTTTTTAGTCTCAATATCTACATTGACCTTTCAAAACTGTTCAAGTAAACATGCAAACTATTTAACGACAGACAAATAAATACGCTAATCCACTTTCCTCATACTATTTCTGTTACTTGTCTATACATATTAATTGTTATCAATACTCATGGGCAGAGTGGTTCCGAAATTTCGTTACCGCATTTCTAGTTCATTGTTGTATTAGGTTAACTTATATTGTCAGTACAACAATAACCAATGACAATTCCGTGTGCTCAATGCACGGTCACACATGCAGCTATTTATAGCTCAATGGGTCACCGAATGTATCAAAATGATGTTAAATATGTCTAGTACAGCAAATTTCATTCATCTGAACCACCCTCAACCCCATCTCCGATTCGACCCAGCCAGTCTAGCTCGATGATTAGCGTCAACGTGTCTGTAACAGCTATGACGTCACGCGTACAGGCGGGAATTCTTTTGATACATTTTGGTCGGCTATTGCCGTTGGCTTTCCCGGAAACTTGGCTACAGTGCAGCATGCAGTCACATGACCCAAGTTGGCGCGCGATGTCAGAACGTCCAGTACATGCTGCGCTGTTGTATACATTATGATTGATCCATAGAAATTGATTAGGACAGAACGCTGACACAGTGTATTGCCGTGTGTTTTTGCAGTGAAGCCTTGAAAATTAGTGAGGGCGCTTTCTGTGTACGGCAAAAAACAGATCATCTGTACGTCTCCATACATACAGTGTGTATTCTACTCTGAAAGTGAATTTCTTTTGACCCGTTTTTTTCGAAAGATTTTTTGTACTTTACACAACAGAGACATGCTATAACGAACAGAGTGGTATTTTACTTCTGACCAAAGAACCAACTTTAAAAAACATGCTTTCGCCTGTAATGACTCGAGCAAGTGGAGCGACAAATCGAAGTTACAATGCACTAACGTTAGGCGTAACGCAGCAAATACCATTGACATTGTTATAGGCCTAGTTCCTAAATCCCACAGCCTAGACTACAGTACTAGCACTACTGTAGGCCTAGTATGTATTCAGGTGGACCAACATTGCAACTTAAATCTTGGACAGTGTCTAATGTGTTGGGAAATGATCGCCTAATGGAAAGAGAGTTCCATAATAGAACTATTGTAGGTTGAACTTTCTCCAAAATCTTCATTATCAGGTGATATCTCTGCAGATAGTGTTCAGCAAGTAACTCTGGAGACAAATTATTTCTTGGAAGGAGTCACCCACAGTTTGTGTCATAACGAGATTAAGTAAGTTGTTGTACTTACTAATTTTGAGATTTCTGATGTTTTTTCTCCAGACCCAAGTCGAGGAATTCTGAATTGCAGTGGGAACAATTAACTTATAATGCTACTGTGTGGATTTATGTGGAAAAACTAGCTATTTTGTGAATCAAAGATTGAAAGAGCTGGATGGGATCTGGAGTAAAATAGTAATCCATCAGCAAGTCTTGTTAGAAATGAATTCACTGTGATGAAGGAATGTTATTACATGTTGCTATGGTACGTGAAGTTCCTGAACAACAAATCACTGAACTGGACAGCTCTGAAAACACTTGATGATGGCACTATTAATCCTATTATGTCCTTGCATCTTAGCAACAGTGAATACCTTTGCACATTCACAGCAGAATATGGTCACAGATGGATTCAAGTAATGATTCTGCACATTTTAAAAATAACATGGTGGTACCCATTTTTATCATCATTAAGATTTGAAAATAATTTTTGTCTGTTCACCATCTGTGAGAATATTAACATAGAAATCGAACCTACAGTACTTTCAACAATATCCGTGATAACATGGGCGGATACAGAGGATAGGTTTCAGTGGTCCCCCTTTGCGTCTGTTCTGTTCAAACAATGCTATCTTGTATGTCTATCTCCTTTTATCACATGTATATTAATCACCCCTAGTGAAACAATCAGTCCTGTCTATTACTCCTCTCACTGGTAAGATAACATTAAGTCGTAGAAAGGGTCAGAGGTTATCACTACTTAGAGCTGTTTGTTTCTGTGGTCACTCACATCCTGGTAGTAGTAGAGAGAAGAAGTCTAATAGATTAGAAAACAGTGTAATTTTGTGTGTTGACTTATTTTGCAATAATCCTCGGAACATTATAGACCCCCGCCCTTGTTTTATGCAACTTTTAATGACTGGAATGTGTCATTTCTGGTATCTGGGAGGCTCATTGCAAACATTTTTCTTTCTTGTATTATTTTAGTGCTCCACTTGCATAATGTCATAGTTGTCCCTGGAAAATGCTATGGAAAAGCAACCCATCTCCCCTTCCAACACATAGCTACTTTGTGTAATACTTCCATATTAGTCTGTGCATGCAATTTCAAATTAAGGTTAATATTGTAAAGTGGGTAGTAGTTTATGCAGGATAACGTATCCCACCTTATCAAGTGAGAGTAAATACAGTTTGATCGATGTCTACATTTAGTCACAGTCATCAAAGGACTGAGATGCTGGCACGAGTAGTGGCTTGAGTATTGTTTTTACGTTTTACGTCTGGCTAGGCTGAGCAGGCAATTGGCCTACCTCAAAACTCAGATATATGGCTATAGTATATACTGCTTATATGCCCTTTTGCCACAATTTACAGTGTTGGGAATACGTTGCAAATGGAGAATGCATTTGAATATTGCTAAACTAGACTGAAATATTCTAAGCTTAAGCTATGACCTAGGTTAACCTAAGTTACACCAGGGCAACATAGGCCTAGCCTAAGTTAGGGTAGCCTATGTCCTTTGTATTGAAGTGTTAGTGATAGGCTAAGCCCAGGATATAACAGTCATCCCATGTTATTCTGGTACGTGGATCTATCGTTAGGGATACAGTTTTAAGTAAAATGAGGTTGTGATCATTTTTGTTATTAGGTTGTTGTCCTATCGCATCCTAATTAGGGACAACCGTAGCCGATATAGGGGTCTGGGCTTACTTCATCCGGGTCCCGTGAATAACAATAAAACAGATTAGCAGACGACAAATAGTCAATTATTTTAGATTTCTTTGTTATTGCTTCTACTCTATTGCTTCCTAAGAATTGCAAAGTGAAACTACAGTGCAGTCTATATATTACCCTTTTAGAAAATGGCTGAATTTGGAAAGGCATAATTCAGGTTTCTTTCAAATTATACGTTTTGATTAGCTCCCATCAATAGTGAAGCAGGGCAGAAATGCACACCTGTAAAATATGCAATACACTATCAGCTACTATCCGCAGATATGTTGATCATTTGAGTTCCCATAGGAATATACCTCGATTGAGATGTCCATGTTGTTTTGTTAATTGTGGCTATACCCTTTCAACTTTTGCTGCAATGAAGATTCATGCGACTAGGTATCATTGCCATCTTCAAAAGCTAACATCAGTTGCAGCACAACTTCAGTCAGTTAACCTGTCATTGATTTGTACGTATGAAATCTGTCATAAAGAACTCACAGATCTGTCCAAATATTTCGCACACTTAAAAGCACATATAAGAAAAGAATACGCTGTATCTTGTCCATGTAAGAAGTGCAAAAAGGATTTTTCAAAAACCAGTTCATTTACAGCACATTTGTCACGTTATCACAGAAACTGGGGAGCTGTAAACATTTTGGATAAATACAAACTTTCTGCTCGTGAACTTTGCTCTTTGGATCAAGATATACCCCTAGACACAGACTACTTTGATATGTCTACAGAGACTGATAGATTTGTCAGTGAAACTGACATAAGCTGTGATTTCGAAAACAGTAACAATTGCCAAGGAAACAGGAAGCAGGTCAGTCTAAGCTTCAATTTCAACAAACTTTTGCCTTGTTTCTTCTGAAACTTCAGGCAAAACAACTTGTTCCATCACAAAAAATTCAAATGATTGTTGAGGAGCTTCAAACAGTTCACAGTTTATGTCAACAAGATCAGGTTTTGAAAATTACTCAAAAATTGAGAGATGAGCGTTCAACAGAAGAACGTATCAAATGTTTAGCCGATCATATGAATGAGATGGATGCATGGATTGCTATTGATAGTTGCAAAGGAATACTCAGAAAAAATACTGTAGAAAAGAGTACTATAAATCAGCATTCAAGTTTGTTGCTCCAATTGCAATATCACTGGGGAGAGATTCAGCACAAAAAATGCATTACTATCATTACATTCCCACCAAGGAGAGCATTCAATTACTCCTTTCTGGTGATTTTGTGTTGGGACAATGTCAAAGTAGGCATCAAAGTGAAGACTCATCTGTTCTTATTGGCAAAGTGGATGGTAGTCTTTAAAAAAATAGTTTGTTTCAAAAATGTGAAAGATCTTTGTCCATCATTCTCTATCAAGACTCATTTGAATTTGTAAACCCACTTGGGTCGGCAAGAAAAAAACACAAAATACTAGTAATGTACTTTACACTTGGAAACATCCAACCTGAGGGCAGATCTGTTGTTATTGCAATGCAGCTTGTGTTTTTGTGTAAAGAAGTTGATTTTAAGGTCTTTGGGCAGCAGAAGGTTTTTGCGAGAGTAATAAATGATTTGAAAACATTAGAGGAATTGGAATAGAAACAAGTGACGGGGTGGTCTGGAAAGGTGCTCTGTCTTGTATATTAGGGGATAATTTAGGTTCCCATTGTACTGGGGGTTTCATTGAGAGTTTTTCAGGAACTTACATGTGCCGCTACTGTTTAATAACTTCACATGAATTCAAATGTAACGCACCATATGCTGTTGGGAAGCCTAGAACCAAAGCGGAGTATGATTCTTGCATTGCACACCTTGAAGATCATGAAGAAAATCATCATCAAGGAATTAAATTTAGTTCATGTTTAATTCTTTGAGGTATTTTCATGTGTGTGCACTTGGATTGCCACCATGCCTGGGGCACGACTTGTTTGAAGGGGTTCTTGATTACGATGTAGCCATGTTTATTCAACACTGGATTAAACAAAAACATTGGTTCACATATACAGAATTGAATATAATGTTGGTACAGTTTAAATTTCAAGGACGCGATGCAAACAATAAACCTGCAGTTGTAAGTTTATCAGGTAACCGCTTAAGTGGTCATGCCGTTAAAACCTGGAACCATTTGAGACTTCTTTGAATTATTTTGAGTGCATATTTTAAGATCGTAATGGCCTTGTATGGAGAATCTTTCTTCTTTTACGGGAAATTGTTGAGTATGCGTGTTCTCCAAAGATTTCACATGAGCAACTAGCATATTTAAAGGCGATATCGCTCGTAGACTTTTTTTTGAGGGCGCTGGCATTATCGAGGTTCAGCGAGGTTTACTGGGACCCCGAAAACTCACGTGACCTCGGTGGCAAATTTAGATCAGTGAATAGCACAGGCAAGCGTATGCGTAACAAGCCCGTACCCATGCACACATCACATAATGTTATAACACAGCATTTCAGATTACTGTACTGTTTACCGCAAAGGATTTTCGTACGCGATAGTTTGTTGTTTGTGTGCCTTTTGAGTAAAGAATACTGTACGATTTTCGTACAAATACATTCGATTAGACTAGAGTATAGTGACAATAATGGAAAAGGGATCAGGGCAAGGAGAATCAGGCGAAAGAAAACGGCCTTATCCTGGAACGAGCGTAGGTTCAAGTGGAGGAAGGCCTTTGTTGCATGGACCTGACAAAAACAACAGTGCAAAGGAACAACAGCGACGAAGAGATGCCACGAAGATCTATCTTCTACGTTCCTATGTAAACTGGCAAATGGAGAAAGAACTCTACAAACGTGTCCATGATTTGACTTCTGTTAGCAACGTAGATATCGCAGACCATTTGCTTCAGGATCACACAAAAAGGTAATGATTTGCTAAGCTAGGCTAAAACTGTATAGGGTAATACTAGTACATAGTAGTACTACAGGGTATTGTCCTAGGTAACTGTCAGTATTGCGAAGTACAGAATACTGCGAAGTTCGGACACCCCTAAGAAATACACGATTTCACCATGATAACCTACAAGCAAAAGCCAATATCACTAAAAATTAGGAAGCTACAGTTATTTCCTCTCCAAAATGACCCGTGCGCAAGTATGTACGTTCATATTTGTCAATAAAATGAAGAAGTTTATGGGGTATTTTAAGGCTTAGGTGTTCGAACTTCGCAGTGTCTATGCTATTGTATTTGTAACATACATGATTTGATGAGCCTAGGCTTTGTAACTGAGCCTACCATTCATTATTTTTCCAATGGACCTAGCGTATGCTAACCTTATCATACTTATCCTAGCACAAAATAGTAGTAAGTTGTATTACTGAGTCATCATCATCACTGCTTGTGAATGCTTGTCATGAAGATACTGTATAGGCCGTGGCTATTCTTACAACTAGTCATAACAATAATTTATAAACTATTCTTACGACAAAGGCGAATTCAAGCGCAGTAAAGTAAATAAAGCAACTGCGCATGTAGTAGGGGTAACCCTAACCCTAAACATAACCCTTAACCTCAATCCTAACCCTAACCGGAAATTATTGTTACTCCTCGTCGTAAAATAGTTGTTTTTGCCTCAACAACTTGATGGAAATATAATTTCTAACCACTAGGCCTAGGTGATCTGTTCATCCCCACCCCCTCCAGGTTCTAAATTGTTATCAGCTGTACTTGTTTGAAGAATAATTCTTGTGAATGAGCATTTGAAAGAAAAGTATTAAGTATGAAGCCTCACCTATGACCAGTCATAATTAACTAGGCATATAACATAGGACTAAGGCCTATAGTATTAGTAATAAGTATCTGAATTTAGTGTTCATAGTAACTGTATCCCTAATTTTGTAATATGCACCAGTGAGGAAGGCCTACTGTGCTGTACAAGTACAACCACATGGACCTGCAATTTTTCCTATAAAAATAATGCATCTACATAAATACTTTAGAATCACTCCTGATTCACATGTTTCCACAACGCTGCGCATGCAACTAGACCTTAGGTTTTTCTAAGGTCAGCCACAGCCAGCATATATGCAATCAAGTTTTAATGGTTCATTTGGGCAACACGGTGTTATACTGTTATCTACTGACTGTCTGTCCAATATTCCAGCAATCATGTGTACATTTTTGTGTTTGGGATTTTTGAAGGAACCCAACTGCTATGCAAGAAATTAGGTAAATTAGCCTCACAAATTGAGGGACCATATTAGTACATATAGCTATACCTTTATAAACCTTTATATAGCCATGCCTGGAGGTAAGAAAGTACCAGTCTTTTTTTGTGTAGGCCTGATGCTCATACTTTATGATGCTGTGCTAAGTTATCATATTTTTTATATAAAGTCAGTACTATGCTTGTTTTTGTTCAGCTTCTTGTGAATGATCTGATGTTAAGTGTTCAAAAATTATAATATCTATTACATTTGGTGGCTGAAACTATCTCTTGTGGAGTGTAATCTAGCGTTAATGGTAGTCTGAAATCAAGCTATTCATGTAAACAGGAATTTTTCACAATGGTGGGCTTATGTCATGGAGTAAGCTAGCATCTCAATTCTCACCCATGAAACCAACTGCTCACATAAACAGGAAGTTTACACAGTAGGTAAATAATGAGTGTACATCAAACTTTGATCAAAAGACTGGACATCTTTTAGCGATATGAAACCAATCAGTTCACTAAGACAGGAAGTTTACATAGTAAATTGTACATTGACATGTGAGCTCAAGTTGTTGGGCAAGCAGTTGGGCAACACAAAATTATCCTTACAATTCTTGAAAGGTACCACGGTTTATGGATATAATGAAGAAGAGTATGAAAGAATATCTCATCCTTATCTGGGTTTAAATCAATGTGGGTTAACAATATGTTATTATTAAAATCTACCTAAGTGTTTGTTTGTTACTTTTCTCTTTCATATTTTTTCTTGGGTAGGTATGATAAAAACATGTATGTTTGTAATGATTTGGTCATTACCAGATTCATTACGCATACAATTAAGCTTGGGGTGTACAGTAAAATTACTATTTCAGTTATATGATTTACGGACATTTTTTTTGTTTCATTGAACAGGTTTCAAATGCATCTTTTCCGGAAAGATGCCGAAAGTCAAACAGAGGCATTCTCAGCAGCTGTCACCACAGAAAGATCAGTTGACACTCAGAAAGGAGAAGGTAAATTTATATGTTTATCTTGCATGAATTACAGACTGGAAGAGCAGTGCTAATCTTATATCTGATCTGATGTGATCAGAAAAATAATACAATTTCATTCTCATTAAATTCCAAAAGAAAAGAAAAAAAATGGTACCATATTGCTCATCCACTAAAAAGCATACATGTGTATGAGAATTTATAAAAAGTAAGTGGGCCTGATATTATCAGGATCTTCTTTAGAGGCAAACTGACTAGTAACAGGAAATTCAAGAGACACAATAGAGCCTGGAACAGAGAGGACATGGTGAACACAAAGGAAGAAGTTAATGGTGTATTGAACAAAAGGAGTCAGTGAAAGCAGAGGTATTTAGATAAACTGTGGAGTACAAAGCGAGGATTAAGTAAGGAGAGAGAGCGAATAAACTATAGCAGAATACAGAGATGGAGCAGGATAAAGTTAGTCATGTCCTTCCCAGATATTGAGCCCATTCAGTTGAATGGTGCTAGGGCATTCCGTCCACTCCCTCTATCTCTGCTGTGGTGTACTATGTCTGAGATGGTTAGTCTACGAATTCAGTTACCTGTTGGGACATGTCTTAAATGGTATGATTGGGGAGCTGAAAGTGTTCCCCTACTGGAGTCTCCATTTTCATGGTATTGACCTGTGACTAGAACTGCTTCTTGAGGGTGGTTTTGGTTTCACCAAGTTACTTGTTACTTCAATATCTTCTACTTCAATGTCCTCTAAACTCAATGACACCATTTAAATTGAAATATCAGTTTCCAGTGCTGCATAAGTGTGATAAGTTCTAAACAAAAGTATATTTTTAGTCACAGCCATAGAAGCTATAGCAGGATACTTGCAATCTAGTAACTATTGTTTTATGTAACCTCTACAGATACTTCTGATCCAGTTACTTCAACACCTCTCAAGAAGCCATCTGCCAATGTTCTGTCCAATGTCACCAGTAGGATTAGATATGGAGCAGCATTGGAGAGAAACCTCAGACTATACGAATACACACTGCCACATTCACATGATCCTGAACAAAATAGATCATACATATGGCAGGGGCAAGCACTGTTCCCAGACTTTTGTTGACAGGTTGTGCGACATTCACAAACGTTGGATTAGCAGCTATTGATACATCTGCATCACCAGATTGAGATAAATTGCTTTCGTCCATTTTGTTCGATAGTAGCTATGACTGTGAATCAGGAGCTTGGCCACCCTCTAAGTCAAGGTGGGCAAGGTTGGGGAAATTCAATCAAGGAGTAACAATCAGAGAATGACCAGCTTTGTATTATTGTATATAGGCCTACACGCACAACGTGTATAAATATCTGTATAGGTTTATTTATACTGGTGTTCATTTCCGTTGCCAGGAGGGGATATGATTTGAACGTGGGGGAGGGTGTGTTGGGTGGGGAGGGGGTCCCCTTTGAAGTGTTCAAACGATGCTACATTTTACATCTATCTTCTTGAATCACATGTATATTAAACACCCCTATAGACACGATCAATCAGTCCTGTCTCTCACCTCCTCTCATGCACTGGTGTATTTATATCCTGGCAAGATAACAGTTAGGCATAGCAAGGGTCAGAGGTCATCACAACTTAAAGAGTTGTGTGAGTCCCTGTGGTCTCTTACATCCTAGTAGCAGTAGAGAGAAGAAGCCTAATAGATCAGAAACCATAATCATCTTCTGTTGTGTCTTATTTTCCAGCATCCTTGAAACATTATATCCTTCCCCTTTGATTTCTTGATGTCATAAAGCTGTATTTATGTGGTGCATTATTTAATTCCAGTATTTAGACTGTATATTCTTCTTGTGTATTTGACAGTATCCCAGTGATCTCCATTTTCTGCTCTTGGTTTTCTTTTCTCTGTACTTTCATATCATATCTATCTCTACCCATAGCCTCCATCTCCACATTTTCTTTACTTTCTTCCTTCATCTGTCTTTCACTCTTTCTTTTTTGACCTCTTTCCTCCCATCTGTTTACCCTGTATGCTTTAGTTTGCCGACTCCCCCACCCACATCTCACCCCCCCCCAAAAAAGGTTGACAAGTCTCCCCGTGCTAGTCCCAAGCTAAACACCCTCGTTGTGGTGACCGTTCACTATACTTGCGGATCAAATGGAAAGCCCCGATAACCCCCACCCCTTACTTCCCAGTGTCATGAATCGGCAAATGGAAGATTATTCTGAGTTGTTCGTGATCGTTCAATGATCTTATAGTCAGGCATAGGCCTAAATGGTTCTCTTTGTCCTACATTGCCGTCGAAGTTTGAAATGAATTAATCGTGCTAGGAACTTCCGGGCAATGTTTAATTTTCTGTGGCAAGAAAAAAAAGGCTCCCCCCCCCCACCAGTGTCCCTCCTGGTTGACTAGAGCCTGTACGCATATATGGTCACACAATAGTATAGATAAGTAAAATCCATGCAGACAGCTAGTATTTTTTGCCTTCAAATTCAATCCAATTTCAGTTAAAGTTTCGAGTTGTAATACGAGTCAGTCGTGATGAGGTGCCCCATGGTGGGGCTGGGTAACCCAAGCTCGTTGCCGAGTTTTTGGCATTTCGTTGGGAGCCGTTCGGAACAAGAAGCAGGATAGTCAATTCTGGATAACAGTTAGCTGGAAAGCAATAAACTGACGTGAATTAGAAAAAAAAAAAATTGTTTTTGCTTTGACGGCCGATGTTCAGAGAGTCACTTTTCAATGGAATTAACTACTAATTTATTGTTCATGTACTTACTCCCCTTTTGCCAATCCTTTCTCACAAGGGTGGAGCCGCCCCTCATGGCAACGTATTTTCCTTCCCTTTCCGTTCAAGTTTCGTTATTTTTAATTCGGGTCAAAGGGGTGCAAGGACAGGGTTTACGTGCACCGGTTAGGAGGATGGGGTGCAGCTAGGGCAAGTGCTCTGTGATCGCCTATAGGAACCGTTGCCAGGAGTCCAAAAATAATTAAATATACATATTTATCTATATATGGTTTATGACATAAAATGCTTTGACTTTCCCTCCTGATATATAACTAAAATTTATCTATAAAATACAATGTAAGTTGTGACTGTGTCTATGTATAATTAATACCTAAATTGGCTGAAATACCAATTGTTCACACACGTATCAGACATAAAGTTCACTATTAGTTTCTTGAGCTGTGAAAGAATGTCGACTCGCGACTTCGGTTACAACATTTCAAATACTTTACTCAGGTTAGTACAAGACTGGCGCATTTGTAAAGGTTTGAAATACAATGTTTTTTTTACAGTAAAATAGCATTAGGTTACTGTATTTCTATAGGCTAAACTTCTGATATTCGATAGAGCATAAAGCATGCAGAGCTTTCCAAATCAGTGAATCAACTACAAAACCAGGGCATCCGAACAGTTCGGACTTCGACTGCTCACCATGTAGGCCTAAAAGAGTAAAAGCAGGGAATTGCTGGAGTAGCAGCTCCCTGGTGAAACTATTACACCTATACTGTACAGCCCACTAGTTGTGAAAAGTTCTGAACGTAAAACAAACCACAGTTTTTTTTTGTTTATCACACAACACACACGAAAACGCGGCGTAATAATTTACCGCATAGACTACTACCTATAGCTCCGTGATACTATTCTGACCAGGGAGTTGTTCCATAACAACTCCCCTGTACTGACACTGCCACAGACAAGAAACTATGCAGGAATTTCGCCAAGGCCACCGCTTCAGGTAACCAAACCCGTTTATTGCTTACTAGCCGTAAATACGGGATTGCTAAGATATTACGAGACAACAGCGACGAACCGGTAGGGGATAGTATTGATATTATTTTTGCATCGGGTGGTGTGAAGGACAGAATTTACGAGGAAATTACGAGCGATCCCACCTTTAAGGGTGATAATGGAGGAATACTTGACTGAGCGAAAACGTCTCTTTGCTGATACTCCCCTCAGACCAAAACATCATTTCCTGAGCCACTACCAAGATTTAATTATTAAGTTTGGACCATGAATGAGAGTGTGGACTCTACGGTTCGAAAGTAAGCGCTCCTATTTCAAACGTTGTGCCAGATCTTCACAAAATTTCATCAATGTTACACAGTCTTTAGCAAATCAACACCAGTACTTTCAAGCTTATAACAGCTCAGGGAAAATATTTCCTGATAGATTGGTTATTGAAAATGCCACATCCCTCAACATAGAATGTTTCATGCCTGAAATAAAGCTTGCTTTGCAGGCAGCAAATTGCTAAGATTGATGATTCTGTGACAGAGTTAAGATGTTTGGCACTTCTTACCAGAGGGGTTTCTTTGTAATATGTCAGTGTTCTGATACATGCTTTTCAAGTCTTAAATTGGGTTGCATTTTGTTTGTAGTTGTTGAAAGCCAAACTATTGTGTACCTTGTCGTAAAGATTTACAGCGCATCATTCAATCACAACACTCGAGTGTACTGTTTTGCAGCTTTTGAATATAGTGTCTTGTGTGCAGATTTCTAAGCTTGCTGATTATTTTCCATCGTCGGCATATTTTGTGAGAGGAAGGCTTTTGCTTTCACTAAGCATAAGCCATTAGCTGCAGTGCTTGTATAGTCCTGCAAGTGGCAAATTATGTTTTTAAAAGACTTTTTTTAACAGTGTACTCCTCGCACGGTAATTCCTTTAAACTTTAAGACTGACCTCTCGTATTACTGGATTACTGGTACAATAAATAAACAACAGGGGTAGACTACTTCCTTGAGACTGCCCAAGATAACGAAAGGTATCTGTGAATACTGCACGTAATAACCAGAAAGCTGTAAACACCGCATTTCTTAATGGTGGTGTTCACAACAGAATGGGGTCATTACTGACGTTGTCTGGTAGGCTATGTTATTGAACCGTATGTATACATTTTGCACTTGCTTAAGATACTCATTTTTGCCAAGAAAATACAAGTAATCTATATTAACTGAATGGTAACATGGCATGTTCAACAGAAGTCAAGGATACAGGTTTTGTAGAACCTACAGGAGGACATCCTGACACACACACAATCATGATTGCATAGATTCTTTGAGCCTCTAGCAAGGAATAAAAAATAATTTATTTGAAGATAGATGTTTGATAAGACTGGAAGTATGATATGTAGTGAATAACTTTAGTAAAAAAACTTTGCACATGAATATGTTTCACTTTGCATTTGCACAGCTGTCTTTTGCATATAGTTTCAAAATGAAGAAGTGGAAAACCGTGTCCAATGGAACAGTAATAGTTTGTGAAAACGAATGTTTAATCTGATTATACAGATGACCAAATAACAGGGGCTACTTTTATAAAAACAAATAACTTCTGGTCATGAGCAAACTTAAACTTGGTTCTGCCCCTTTATGAAGCGATTTGTTTCATTTGAATCTTTTTCAACTTGAAAAATAAATTAGGTATGCAAGTAGCCACATGTCTATCAATGCTTCGGAGCTCCCATTTACAAATGTCTCTATAATGTAGTGGTAACCTTTGTGTGGCCTCCTGTTACCACAATATAATGTAGGAATTGCTAGAAACTCTGCATCTGGATCATGAAAGAATGAAATTGGTATTCTATTCTCACCTGGAGCTATATTTATTACATGACTTGAATCATATTCAAAAGTGTATCAATATTGCCTTCCTCTTGATCGTCGTTTATATTTAATCAAAAGATTCAGAATCAATATTTTCCTGCTCAGGTTCATCATCTGGTGCAGTACATAATTGTCCAATTTCATCTGAAATAACTTTTAGCCATTCGTGATCGACTTATATCTTTAATTCTTTGAAAACAGAACCATTGTAACCAACCAATGAAGTCCTTCCATTACTTTCAACGGTCTTACATTCTCTACATAAACATTAGATATATATGCCAGTCTTCTTTTCAGCTTAACTGGTACAGTTTCAGATGCAGTTAAGTGTCTTGGCAAATTAGTAACTGTTTGCATAATATCGACTGGAACATAAACAGCATTTCCTCTCAAAGACATTTTCCCACCCCTTGGAAGTTCTCTCAATTGCATAAAAGGAATACGTGAAGATAGTAATGTCTCTTCTAGATTACATAAATTAAGCTGTTCTGGTTTATCATGAAATCCTCCATGGTGCGCAATAGACCATCTTGGAATTGTTCCTGCTTTCATATAATTTCGACAGGTGTGACAGACCCACTCTTGATTTCGGATAGATAAATACCCAGTAGTGCATTCATTAAGAAGGCTTGGTCGTATACCTGAAACTTTTGTACTGGCTAACAGAATGTCTAAACTATGCTTGCCGACAACGTGTACAAACATAACTTGATCCATGCTTTAGTTTGGCTTTAAACATGTCATGAGGCTATATATTGACTTTTTATTTATTGGCAAAGGTTTTTTAATATTTCCATTACCATGTTTGACAAATGGTTGAGTGCAGCTTGTAGTTTGTTCATTGCAGGATTTGTGAGGCTTCGATTTTCCCAGTTCACTTGTTTTTTTGTATTTGCTTTGCTTTTAGTTGTGGTGTTATCTGAAGTTTGTATACAGCTTCTAGTTTTCTCATTGCACGATTTCCGAGGCTTTGACTTTTGTAGTTGACCTTTATGTGAGGTTTTTTGGCCTTTAGTCGTACTTGAAAAAACAGTTAAAAACTATCCTTTTGAGAAATATCACAGTTAGACCCTTTATATGGGAGCGCATTTAAACATTGCCTTGTGCTCTGGATACCTGCGCTATATAAAAACAGTTATTATTATGCCAAGCCTATTTTTTGTTTTAAATTATTCTCACAGCGCTTAGACTTGGGTACCTGTCGTGAACTATTAGATTTATATTTACTTTTGTTTGCAAATCTTTTGGCTTTCAATTTTGCTGATGAAATTTTATTCTTAGTTAAGGCCTGCGTCCTACATTTATACAGTCGTTGATGGTTATCTCTATCTTTCCTCAAATGCTGTGTATTACTGCCATGTGTAGTACTGTCAGTAGGTGTTCTACTTAGTTGGTGCGAATTTTGGTAACGAAAATAAGATGATAATGACTTAAAGCCAAACATGTCAATTGATCCTGAAGAAGTATGCATGACAGATTGTATTGAAATTGGTTTTATCTCTATAATGGTTGAAGAACATTGCCATTATCAGCAAGCAATCCATGATTAGTTCTACTGCGTGAATCAAGTACCCCATATGTATCATTTGATTGTTTCAATATTGCTATCATATATTCTCCAAGAACCATAACATTAGTATCAGATACACACAATGCATGTTGAACAATAATATCAATGGGTTTTAAATAGATTCAGACCATGAATCAGCAATTGAAAACTTCCATATATACTTGGGAAAAATATTAGATTGTGTTTGATGTTATCAAGTGATACTTGGGATGGAAAATCATCTGTACTTAAATATTGGGAAATATCAAGGCGATTTGTGAGTATTAATCTTTCCCTTATTAATATGTACAACTTGTCACCTTCTCGTAAGATTCTATCAATATGAAAGGTAGTTATAACTTATTATATTATGATGAAAACAAGAGCAATGAGAGCATTGCAAGAACATTGTCTTCCAGCTGTGTACTCTGAGAACTGCATGTCTCCCTGATGAAATGTACCCATCACCTAGAGTAGGAACTTCAAGAGATGTTCGTGTCCGCCATTGTGTAGATGTTGTAATGGGGTTTTCTTCGTTCAACCTTCCTGCACGTGACCTCCTAGATTTGCGGGGCATTATGTTTGATATTAGTTATTTGGACATTTTTGTTCAGATTATATGTAATATAGCTGTTTTGGATATTAGTGTGGCCTATGAAAAACCTGTGTACAAGCTGTAATGAGTTATTGTTATTAAGTATTAGTTATCTGAATGTAAAAGATTATATGACTGTTGGAGATTTTACTTTTGGCTATGGAAAACTATGTTCCTTTGCTGTTGCTATGAAAATTATGTTGATTGTCCAAACTATTGCAATGGAACAAAATTTAGATTGAAAAGTGACAAAACTTGCTCCAATTTTGAATGGCTTATTCAAAACTGTTCAAACTTGTATAAAACCAGCAGTTCACTAACACTGAACTAACCAAACTATTTAAAATCAGACTTTTTAAAACTAAACAAACTTGAGCAATACACAAACTTTGAAATAAGAGTCAGAGGGGAGTAGGGATAGTGGCTACGATTGCTTCGTTCTCAAGAACGTAGCCATTTAAGAACCCAGCCACCTACCAGCCACCTAGGCCTACAGGGTGCAGGTATTGTGGCGGGGTATTAATGCAACTAGGCCTAGCTGGAGCCTTTATTACATATATTAGAACTGGTAGGTATTTATTTTTCCCATACTGAAATATTACAAAACTTTGAATGCAAAGTGTGCTTGAGCGCGCGTGCACGACGAAGGGTTACATATTCCGTCGAGTTGACAGCCTCAAAAGTCGAAATGGAAGATCTACTCAAGAGCTGAGGGTTGTTTGTTCCCGACATAATTCAGTTTATGAAAGGTAATCATTAAGGGGAAGGGATTGAAGTAATCGGGATAAACTGGGACGATTCTTTCACACAATTTTCATCAACATTTTGTACTCCTATGCTAGGCCTAGTATAGAGCCTATACAGTAGTGTAGCCTATCACAGTGACAAAAGAATACCTGTATACCGACGTACGTACTATATGCCTAGCCTAGATTACGTATTAAGCGAGTCCTACTCCTAGGCTAGTTAAGGTTAAGTGTGGAGTTCGAACTTCCAATAACCTTTTCTATCCTTATAATAAGCCTATGGTGATCCGTGGTTGAAATCGTGGGCTTATGTTTACAATGTGTATCGTTTTTATTATGCTACAGTGGCAAGCTACAGTAGCTTCAGCATATTACGGTAATTTCTTAGTGTTTATTGTAGATAATATAGAAACTGTAGGTCAAAGGACAATAAATTAAGTCAGCAGAGGTCAAACAATGACCTTTAACCATATTACCTCAGGAACAACCAGGTTGATGATGTTAAGTATGTTCTGTATATTTCCCATATTGAATACAGGATCAATATCTTTCTTTGAATGGGAGGGGGGTCTCCCAGCTACTTACCTACCCTATTGTTTCTAACCTGATGACTTGAATTTGGTATTTACTTCCCGATAGACTATTATATTACAACAACCATTGATTTTGAGGTTTTTATGCTTTGCTAAATTTGGCATTTTGGTTTTCACTTGCAGAGGAAAAGGACAACCTGTCATTGCTCATGTTACCACTTATTTTTGGGACCAGGAGCAAGGCCAAAACTGGAGGACGATCAGCGGCAACAGATCATGCTTCATCATTTATTGAATTAAAAAGGGTATGTCTCAATGCATTATTCATATCAGCTGCTGACTTTGCTTGTAATCAGCTAGGGTTTGAATCTCGTAATCCAAGAATCAGTGGTTCAAATCCCGGCTACATTGTGTCCTTAGGCAAGGCACTCTATCTTGATGGCCTCACTCCACTCAGGTGAAAATGTGAACTTGCGAGGAACCTGAGCAAAACCCTGTGTGGACTACAAAGACTGCAGCAACTTACTCTCCAGGATTGTTGGAGAATTGTGACTGGCTCCACTGATCTGTAAAACCCTTTAAGCTGTATTTTCATCATTATTGTTATTGTTGCTGTTCTTCTTTTTTTTGTTCTTGTTCTTGTTATTCTTGTCGTTGTCGTTGGTGGTAGTAGTAGTATTAGTATCAGTAGTATTAGGTGTAGTATTGCTATTGTTGGACATTGGATTGTGCAAAATCCCTGAGTTCAAAACCAGCATGTACCCATTGTGATCTACATTTATATTTCGAATGGTAAGGAGGTGCCAACTAATGCCCTACGACAATCTTCTTGTTCACTTAGATGATCTTAAGTCAGTTAAGTCTCTCCAATCTAATTCTACATATGAATCAGTGGTGTGCTGGTATCATCCTACTGGTTAGACATATCAATAGGGAGCGTTTCCATTTTTAATTTATACTACAAGTTCAATAACATATTTGTGATATGCATAAAGTAAATGGTTTGGCTGTAATATAGAACACACCAGAAATAAATAAATTTGAACATGGAATACTAAAAGCTACTCTTCATTGCTTCTATTGGTTTCACATGAGCACACCCATTTGCCTTCATACTTACAGGGAATAAGCAGTGAATGAAGATCTCAGCCTTTCATCCTTGGGTTTTACTCAGACTTCAAGCTGACACCATCATAAGTGTTTGCTATCTTGGAGAGGCACGCAGTGAGCGTGCAGACACTCTCTGAAGGAGTCGACATCTGCTATAAAGCACACTACATATTCAACTTGCAGTACCAGCACCACTGCCGAAATGTTTGGGATTTCATTGAAAGTTGCATATATAAACAATCAGGAATGAAGTATCTTTCCTCCTCCATCCGGTCTTTCAGAGCTTTCATGAAGAATGCTGCCAGTCTTTACACAGTTTATCACCTGGCTCGGAGCCTTTTTTCCTCGAGGTATCATAATGGGATACATATCCAAAGCCCTAATACCGCTGATTCAAACGTTGACACAAATTACAAGGTGTCTAGAAATTCATTTTTGAAGCATGCATTTATCATGGAATTGGGTAAAAAAGTGGATGATACGAGTATATGTAGGTTACATTTGTGTAATGAACGTGCTGAAATGGGCAGTTGCAGTGATTTCCGGCTAATTAAGGAACTATTTAGCTACTGTAGCACTTAAGTTAAGATATTTCGCAGAACTAGTCCATAGGAATTTTTATGTACAACTGAACATCTAGATTTGAACTTACTCTGTAATTGTATTCACTTAAATTAAAATGACAACATTATTAAAAACACCCATGAAAGGCAGAGCTTCATGCACAATGCGACTGCAAATGTTTTTTTGAAACTTACTCTTGATTTGCACCACCAATTAAAATTCTTCCACCAACTACTGTGTGATGAGCTAGTGTACAATGAACTGACATACTTGTGCTCTTTCTATCCACTATTTTTACATATGTAGAATAGACCCTTCCCCTTCCTCCATCTCAATGTAATGAACTTGCAAACATTCCCTTAGCCTGTGTTACCTTGTATATTTGGAAACTAAAAGGAAACTGAACAGTGTGCCTTACGTGACTAATTTGCATAAGAATATCAGTATAAAATGCATATCAATTAAATTTTACCTTGAAGTTATTCCTCAATGTGTCCTTTTCAGATATAATAGGCACCTTAGCAGATTTCTCTCAATGCTTCACAGGATTTATTGATTTCCTCCAAAAAGTTTAAATTCTTCATTTCTCTGCGTGAATTACGTGACAAATGTTGAGGGCGATATAATTCGCAATGGGAAAGCATTAATGTTTCGCAGTGGTGACAGAATTTATTTTGGGTTTACAAAGTTCAGGAACTATAGGCTTCTGACTTAACTACAGACTTGTACTGAACATGATATTGAAAACAAGTGTAAAATTTCGCTCTGATTTGTGTCTTACGTCACATGGAATGGCCCTAAAGAATGTTATCAGTTTTTATATCATATGAACATTGTATAGCTTGCTTCACAGCACAGAAATTAGCATAGCAATATATCAAAATTTGCGGATCTTTGTTTTAATTATCATGAAGAACATTTTGAAAGACATTTTTTGGCCAGCCCTCATATATCCTTTAATACCATTATTCATTTGAACAAAAGTTTAAAAGTGTTCCATTCATGTTCATCTAAAAAGACTTTTTCCTATTCAACAATTTAAAGATGGCTAGTTATGTAGTAATCATTTTGTGGAAAATGTTTTGCCAATATCATTAGATTGTGGAAGACAATTGTTCAAGTGCAAAAAGAATTGCTCTAAATTTTGTAAATTCAACTTTGTACATGGTTCCACATAATTATTAATTAATTAATGATGAGTTTAAAAGACTCCAAAGGTAATAAGTGATTAGCCTGGGTCAGAAAACATAGGTCCTAACATAGATCTAGAGAGGGAGTGAGTCTGACCACAGCAAATTTCCATTTCCTAAACAAGAAAAGACAGCAAGGGCAGTACTGGGCTGAAGGCAGTAAGCATTTAGGTACAAGAACATTGCTGACAACCTGTTTTGCTTCCTGTTTAACTATAGTATGGAGCTTTACACCCCTTGATTGCAGCCCATTTTGATCCACCCTTGCATTGGTTAAATATTAATTTTAACCAGTACACTTTCATACATGGGTACTCCAGAAATGGAGGGTGTATATGTGCTTTTGATCCACATTACTGAAACTTTTGGGGTTAAACTTAAGTGAAAAGGTTAATATATTAATGCAAAGTTGGTGTATGATGTACAAGGAGGATTGTAGTTCTCATGGCAAGGAATCACAAAGCCATTGGCATTTTTTCCATAAAATTGGGATTCTTAAGAAAATTGAGGCCACAAATGTTAATGTCACTTTAGGGAAAGTTGTTTTCAGATCAAAATGAGTTTCCAAGGAATGTGCGTGAACCCTACATAAATGAAACATATGGCTTCGTTAATTAATTTATTTCAGTTCATACCCTTGTTTCAAGAATACCTGAATTTAAGACTTCTTATATCAAATTATACTGTTCAGTCAGCAATAAGTTTCTTCAACCATTATAGTTATATGTCTTGTTCAAGTTCAGTTCATTCAACAATAAGTTTATTCACCCATGATAGTTATATATGTCTTCTTCAAGGTCAGTGAATAAAGGTGTTCCAACTATTACAAAATACAGTATCTTTCCTTATTTCAAAGGATGTGATGTCTTAGATTTTTTAGAATTCCAACAGTTCTTTTCCATTATTGCCCAACACGATCTAAGAAACCCCCAACAGTTGGAAGTGGTTCAGGATTAACCCAACATTTGGTTGTTGCAAATGCCCAACAAAATCCATGAATTGTCCAACAATTGGGACAAATTTAGTATACACCCAACAGGTGGCTAAATGAACTGCTCAAAAGATGGATACATTACTGGTGCCTTAACCCATACGTTGGTTAAATGATTTGCCCAACAAAATGAATGACCCACCCAACAGTTGGGGAAATGGCTAACCTGAACAGTTGGGTAATTCCCCTCCCAACTGTTGAGAATTTATTAAACCTATTTGGGTTGGTCAATTTTTGCCCAACTTTTGAGGTTGCTGAATACATGCCCAACGTTGGTTAAAAAGTTGGGTAAATTTTGCCCATTATTTTTAACAGTGCAGGAAAATATTGGCTAGCCTAGCCTAGGCCTAGGTTGACAACGTCGAAGTATAGTTCGAACGGCCAACTAAAATGGCGGCCACAAGTTGATAGGCATTAAATATTTGGTTGATTGTCCTAAATTCGTCAAATGTTACAGAATTTGATATAGTTGTATAGTATAGCACAATAATTGCAGCACTCTCCTTTATGATACAAAAATTGTGTCCCTCACCATGGACGGTGCTCAATAAGAATTTTAGTGCACACAACAACTTCGGTTACGTGTCAATCAGGCAGCGTGTACCGTCCCAAACCGAGGGTAGGATAGTATTAAAAAATATACAATTTCAGATAACAGCCCAAATTGAAAGCTTTCCCAAAATGTCCCAAAAAAACTCACCTTTTACTTATAGCTTACCTGTGGTTTGATTAATGGCAGATCTGTTAACAGTCTCTGCTCTAGACGTCACTGCACTGTGTAGTAAAGTTGCAGCAGTCGAAAACAGGATGGAACTTATCAACCTCGTGTTATGCAGAACTAACACTGAATGAATGAATGACTAGCGTTTATCAGCGTTACCAGCGACAGTTGACGAAAAAACGCTAGATTTGCGAAAATAAAACCCCAGAAAACGCTAATTGGTAGTTTCCCTAACTTTCGTGTTGTTTCGAGTCAATTTAGCACAGATTCGTAGGATGAATGGTCACCGATCACAAAATAGATTTTGAATAGTTGATTTGAGCTATAGTCTGACCCAGAAAATTTGAAAAATTATGAAAATTTTCGGTAGGAAATTCCGAAGATTGGGCGAAAATACTAAAAATTAGTCTCTAAGTAAGAATTTGGTCTAAAAAATCTGAAAAATGGTCTATTTTTTGGTAAATTTAACTAGTTTTAGGCAAAAAAACGCTAGAATTACCAAAATTGGAAAAAACGTACGCTAGAACCCCAGAAAAGACGAGAAACGCTAGATTTAATGTAAAAACGCTAACGCTGGCAACACTGGCGTTTATATGGGTAGTATTTATACCCTTTTGCGGGGAATGGTGACGCGCACCTGACGAATCTCGTTGACCTTTCGAGACGCAAGCACACATATTGTTTACAAATGGGCTGTGTTCCTAGCCATACAATCCTTTTCAAATTCCTATTTCCACCGTGTCGTGTTCGGATGTCCTCCTATAAGCGGATTCCATAGAATGATGAGATTCATGAGAATGTCAATTAATCGTACCGTATTATGTATGTAATTATGCCTGATGAGGGGTATGAGAGCGGGAGAGAGTCAAGGAGGTACAATTCCGGGCCTGAGGTCAATGAGGGGGAAAAGGGGAATACGGGAAAAAGAATGATATGTATCATTTTCAAATTGTAAAACATAATTGTCGCTGATGCCGGACCTTCGACCCCCATGTATACAGATATGGCCAGCTATATGGTACATTTATTTGTCATGGGAATGTGTATCTAGCTCTGATACAGGTACGTGTGACAGTTTGAGCTGCCTCTTGTAGAATCTTTCGGTTTTTGCAATGAATACTACAACTGCTAAAAACTCTTGAAAGTAATATGCATATAGCTAGCGACTCACGTCACCAACAATCGTGGGCCAACAAAAAAAATGCTGCTGTCATAAACAATGTTACAGAAAAGTAAAGTAAAGGCGACATTTTGACGTCATATTACTGTGGCACGCCGTTTGTGCATTATGGTAATTTTTGGAGGCTAAAATAACGTTGACATTCATCATTCATTTACGTTCAAGGCCCGTTCCGTTAATAACATGGCGTTATGGACGTAACATTAGCATAATACGTTGAATTAACAATGACCATTGGTAGTATCATAACCGTGAAAAGTACTTAAATTGCAGTATTTAATGGTGCATAGGTATAAACGACTTCATAAGATCATACAATTACACTTGATTACCGTATTGTATCATCAATTAACATGATATATATATATATATATATATATATATATATATATATATATATATATATATATATATATATATATATATATATATATATATATTTATATATATATATATATATATATATATTTATATATATGACATAGAATGGTGGCCAATATTCACAAAGAGTGCTCTAAACACACACGCCTGAAGCCGAGATAGCCTATGTTGCTCAGTTGCCTGATGATCGGTGCGCGAGCCGTACCCGTGAAACTCCGAGTAGCAGTATGATGATAGTAAAGTTAAGTATATTATGTGATATATATTTATATATATATATATATATATATATATATATATATATATATATATATATATATATATATATATATATATATATATATAAATATAAATATAAATATATATATATATATATAGCAGATAACCTCCTTTTGACACGGTAAAACGAAATGCCTCCTGTTACCCCTACTTAGGACTGCCTTTCAGATTCTCCGACTCCCTAAACTCGCCCTTGGGTCGAAATACCGGTCCCAAAATTGCCAAATCCAACAATACTGCCAAACCCTGGCGTATCCGTACTCCTATGATTCTGCGCTCCCTGGGTCACAACTGAGGTAAAAAAAATGCTTACTCCTTACAGATTAGGCATACGTAGTGCAGTAGACTACTCTTTACAAATACGTGTTGTCGCATCGACGTCTGAATTCGGAGTGCCCAAACATGCATGTGTTTTTCCTTCTTCTATGAGCGCGCCATTTTCTGCAATGGGATACTTCCAGGAAATTACGGTAGCGCGGATTTGTGACCAAGATAGATATGAAGGCGGGAAGCCTCATAGGAAACCCGTCTCGTCTATCCGACATGCTCAGTGATTAACCTCCGCCACGTATCACGATCTTGCGCAAGGTTGATTGCTTCCTAGAAGTTGTTAATGTTAACATTCTTAAATTACGACTTTATTTTCCAAGCAAGGTAGTCACGCGCCTTCCTACTGGTTTAGCACTATGTCTCAATGCTTCTCTTAAAGCAACCTTTGCTGGAGCGTCCTCCTGGAGTCTTGCTATATGACAGAAAAATATCAATCTTCTATGTGCGACTATGTATGACCAAGGGTTGGTTGGTTTCATTGTAGAACTCATTGTTTGAAATCCAATTGTTATTGGTCCATCTAATGTTGAGAATATTACGAAGTAGTCTCCTTTTAAAAAGTGTCATTTTTGCGATCAAGATCCTTCGTTGGGCCTCACAGTTGGCAATTGTACAAAAAAATACTCTTTAATAAAGCCTAAAAAATCCTAAGCTTAATGTTTCGGCTTATGTTTTTGCTTTTGAAAATACTTGACAGTGTTTTGAAAGCACCGTGGTTATACCAGTTCTTCGATTAATATCTTCTTCGGTGCCCAGCAAGCTTCCAACATATTTACACTCCTTCCAACTGTCATTTCCTTTCCTTGTGATTGAAAATTTCTCAGTTTTTGTGCAGTTGATTTTCAGATTCCTTACTGCCAGTTTATCAGACACTCGTTTTCGATATCTTGCAGTATATGCTGACCAGTTGATGCCCAAGAGATATCATCAGCTAACTGTGAAGATAGAATTAGTGGTTGTGCTGTAATCATGATCAGCTAACTAAGGATGGCAGGGTGACTGCAGGGTGTCTCGATATTATTATCATCTGATTTCAAAGAGTTATAAAAAATAGTGCGCTTGCACTGTCTCCATGTAATGAACCAATGTTAGTGTTAAAAGGAAGTCCGAGCTTGCCCTCTAGCTTGACGGCGTAGGGGACGTTTTCGATTAGCAGTGATATCAGGTGTTGCACATTTTTCTAACCCGTTCTAATATCTAATTTATTTCAAATATATCAGAGGTTATATCCCCTCGGTTAATAAATCGACAGTAACTCTTATATCTATAGTCGCCCTTATTGCTGTAACCGATTCTAATTGACCTTATTACTTATCTTGTCCTCTTCCTTGTTCGATGCGAGTCCCTTCACTGGTGCTACAACCGTTGTCATAGTTTATTTGAATTATACAAACAATAGTTCATTTTAACATTTGTAAGGTAGCTAATTGTTACTACGGGCTACTTTAGTTTTGCATTCATATCAACGTCTTTTTCTCTCATGTTGTTATATGACATGGTGAAAGAGAGGGCGACAAAGGCAATTTAAAAGGCATCAAGTTTCCACGAAGATGGAAATTGCAACATAATTAAGGAAACAACGCCAAACGTTGTTACTTCCCAGACTAGCCGGCAACACTATTGCGGTGTATAATTTGGTCATACATAATTGCGTGATTCAATGAAGTTAATTAGCTCGAATGTACTGATAATGACAATATAAGATTACATTTTCGGCAACGTATATACATCTAATTGCATCGTGTATGACTCCCCCTATATTTAATCTCATTATCGTCTGGACGATACAGGTTGTAATGCAGTTTATATCGGGTCTCTTAAATCCCCGTGCGATCTTGGGTTTAGAACCCGAGTATGAGAGTGTTTAGACTACGAAGGTATTCTCGAGTAGGAGATTCGATACAATTTGCATTCATGTGTTCATATTGAGTCAGCTAGATTGTCAATTCACCGTTGAGAAGATATATGCACTGTATTTATTATAACTTTGTAAAATTGGGGCATTTTCTATTTTGAAATTCATGATGATGAAATTCAGAGATTTGGATTGGATAGAGCTTCAACTTTGTTTTAGGTTAAGCAAAGTTATTAATAACCGAATAATGAAGTGTATTCCCAATTTTGAAGAAGAGTGTTGGATGAAGTCTACAATTGAACAAATCACACAGACTGTATCTATGACATCACATCTGCATGTTTGCTTCAAGTTTCCTTTTCGTACAAAACATGTCAACTTCAAATGTAGTTATTTCGAAAATGATGCAAAGGACTAAACAAAAGCTGTCACCAGGATGCTTAAAATATGTTTAACTTTCATACGGTCAAAAGAAAGTTTGCTTTGCAAATCTGCAATCCCTGCTTCTGTGCGAGATTTTTCAAAGCTTATTTACGGATTACATGTGCACAAGTGCTGCGTATTAGCAAATACTCTTCACTCTTAGAGCCTTTTATCCTCAAATTAATTTGTTTGATATCAACTCTCTCCCTCGGCATTTTAAGAAGACACGTGCAGTACAACAAGACACACATGTATATACGTGTATTTCGTTTAATTTTCTCTCCCCGTGTTCTCGTTTAATTAATATTCAGTTGATGTACACTCTAAAAACTGTTGGGCAAAAGTGGTTGAGCAAACCAAGCATTGCCCAATATGAGTAAATATTAACCAACAACTGAGTAAAAGAAATTACACAACTGATATGGGTAAACTTTGTTGTGCAAAAATTAAGATGTAGTTTATTGTTACTTTCTGTTTGGCAAACAAGCTTGATTTGCCCAATTTTGTGCAAAATCCAGCATTTTCGCGCCATTACTATACTGGTACTCTGCGCGATGTGCATGCATCATGAGTAGATCGTATATAGTGAAAGTACACAATGGCTGACGAATTTGTTAGCGCTTTACTCAAGAGGTGGGAAATGCCATAGTTATACGCTACATTTGAAGGTGAGCGTAAAGAAAAACAATCCTCTACTTGGTGTGTGCATCGAACACTGCGATCTCTACATATAGTGGTATCGAATGATCGTTCTTTCTCTCGGTGGTACATGTAGGCTATACCAGGCATACGTAAAGGCTTCTAATACTAATTGTATTTCCAGCATAGTTGTATTACGTTAGGCTAGCTTGTAGTGAAGCGACTGACAGGCGCCACAGGCGCGCCCGCAAGTGTGTACTAGGTCTAAATTACTCACATTGTATTAACGTTGCGAACGCCTGTGTAATGCAGATCCTCGTCAACTTACGGTAAGCTATGCGTATGCACCAGGTCTCTCTAGCCTATATCTTGGCTAGACAAGGTTTCTTTTTAGCAAATTTGCGTTGTAAATCATAAATTGTACTCCGTTGTTTTCTTTAAGGTTTTATGCGGCAAATGACCACATTAACCCTTATTAGCATAACGTTAGACCTAGCATGTTATAACTTAGGCCTAATGTTAGACTTACACGTACAGTACGTTTTTAATGCTAGTAGTAATACGTACATACAGTAGTATCATAATGGACCCTTCGAAGTCCGAACACTTTAGCACTAAAATGCTCCAGAATTGTATTTGTACACACTTCTTTTAAAATGATACTATCCATGGCAGAAGAAACATTCTCGTTAGAAAAAAAGTCGCTTCATAGGTTTCGTCAAATTGATCCTATTGTATTTGTGCCATGGTGAAATTATGCATTCGTAAGGGGTGTCCGAACTTCGAGGGTTTTTCGAACTTCGAAGTAGCCTAAGTTAGGCCTGGCATTTAATGAGTTCTAGGCTATAATAATATTAGTATAGCATAGAACATCAGTGCTTGTAATGTTATAGGCCTATAATGCTGTTTGCATATTTTTCTCTTTCCTACAGGTAGAACAGAACTTCGAATTATTACAAATACCAATTAACTGCCAACAAATTATACAACAGAGTGGGATATATGACGATGTACATCTTGTGCTATACAGGCGATCATCCTAAACTGGCCGAACTTTTTTCGTTTAGAGAAGACGTTGGATGCACTGACTGATGGTAAGCCTAATTTAATGTAGTCGTGGCCTGTGAATTCATTGCTATCTTCACTTAGAGCTTATGCCATGACAATAGAGTTTCTCTTTCCAGTATATATGTAAAGATGGGTCAATATTTGAATTTACCTTCAAAATATGTTTTTGGTGGATTGTTACTTTTTAAAAATCTATCAAAATCAACTGATCTGAATGGACCAAATCAGGTTAATGTCAATGGTGGCTTCTGAACCTTTCTGCAAACTTTCTCCAATCATTGCACTCAATATGATTAATTGGCTACTATTTTTTTTTGTAGTCGCTTTCGGGTTTGTGTGTGGTTGAAATGAGACCCAGCCCTGTTATAATATTAACTTAATGACAGTCACTTGGACATGTATCAGTGTTGTCTGTAGGTTCCACATAGGGTCTGAATAATTCTTTCAAAAATCTTTGGACAATTGTATTCAGATTTCAGTACAACTGTGTCAATGAAAGGTTAGCACTATGGGCTTTTTCATTTTTTCCTTCAAAATCTTATAATATTTGGCTTGAAATTAGTGTGTAGGGTAGGTAATTAAGTCTTCTAATACAAATGTGTAGGTCCCCTATGAGTACACATGCCACATTAACTTTCATGTTGCTGTTATTAAAGTGTATGAGCCTCAAGTTGTGGAGCAAATTAAGGGCGATGTATCCCTTGAATTTTATCGTCAGTCCTTGAAGTTTTATATGGTCAGACTATATTGTGCCTTATTAATGTTTTTGTCGTTTATACCTGCAAGCATTCTCATTTCTTGCCTTAATCTCTTAACAGATGAAAAGAAGAACTTAGCTTTCTTTCTGTTGCCATTGCTTTTTCGAGGACGGGCAAAGAAAAGCGGGTCTACTACGGTGACTAGTTGCCTTCAAGCATTCATAGACGATCAGCCAGTAAGCAAAATCATGAATTATATTTTAAGTAAAATTCTTTTGGTGGTACACCTTTTGGTTCATACCAGCTCAGCTGATAGTTTGTTAAACCTTATAAACTTGGTGTGTTGTTGTTTATAGTGAGCAGAAAAATGCTACTTATTGTGCTAGTGGTCAAAGGTCATTTGAGGGTAACAAGGGCCAAACACTTAGAACCTTGTAAATATGCTAACTTAAAAGGTGAAAGTTAGATGAATCTAATATGTGATGCACATAGGTTGCCAAAATGAGTTACATGAATCCCATTGATTATAGCTAGAGGTCAGGGGTCATTAGAAGCCACCAGTGCAATTTTTTTAATTAAACTAGTAATGAAATGGGGGGGAAGGTTAAATAAATTTCATCGTCGGTATGTAAACCTTGGTCATAATAATGAAGTGATCCGGTACTTGATAGTGTAAGGGAAAGGTCATTTGACATTAATGGGGTGGGCGTTATTATACTTTGAAAACCTTGTCAAGATAAATATGTTGACTTTCTTGACTTGTTTTTTCTTTTAATTACACTGGTCCACAGTATCATAGCATTGTGCAGAAGTCTTAAAACTCTGTCTATCCACCTGTCTTATTTACATTTTATTTGCAACTCAAGGACTTTATTTTCTTTAATTTGCAGTCGGTGACAAGTGTTAGAGGACTACTGCAAGAAAATATCGAAGGATGAGCGACCACAGCCATTCATTCTATGCTTAGGAGAGAGTAAAGGTTCCCCTCAGCATTTGTTTGTGATAATTGAGAGACATCCAATAATGCAGTGCTAACTCCTCAAGGCAGTAGACTATTTGTTGTAAAGTCTGTAAAGTATGTGTTGGACATTAACTTCCAAACTCAATGTAAGGGGGTTTGGGAGTTTTTCCATGCTGAGGTATATGAACTTGGTTTTATCAAAAGTCGTTCACTGAGTGCCTTTGGAGCTTTTGTAGCAAACAGAAGTGTTTAAGGGTCAAAGTGTCTTGGAACAAACTTTTCAAATGGTTTCTCGGTATTAGCCTGACATGTTTACATTTTAAGGTTGCTTTTGTTTCATATATATTTACATATTAAAGGGAAATAGTAAATGTTTGCCTTGGTGAACTGTTCCTACATAAAATCTGTATTTTTTTTTTGTTGGGGGGGGGGGGTGGTAGGGGGTAGATTTGTTATTGATACAGTGAAAGGTTGAGGCAGGGTTGGTTTATCAAACAAATATTCAATTTTGTGTGTTTATCAGATCAGGTGCCAGCAATGTCCCTATTATCACTTATAATTGTGATCTTGAAGCTGCTTTTATTTCTAGTATGTAGAATCAATGTGGGATTTACAACCATTTGGCTTTTGTTTGAAATTATCAGTGATATTATATTCACTTATTAAGACCAGAGTTGCTTGAAAGAGACCAACATTAAGCTGTACATGATTGTGTGTTGCACCGGTACCTTGTGTAGTTGATGTCAACATACAGGAGGTCTTCTGTGGTCAACACATTTCAAGAACTGAAAATAGTAAACAATGGCAAAATATGGATAGCTAATATTTTCAGCTTTAATAATGTTGATATGTGTTTATCCCCATTGTGAGTTTATGAAATTATTGCTTCGGATCGAAGTCACAGATCATTTAACTAGGTAAATAGAGGTCAAGCACTGAATGCTGTGAGAATTCATGCTAGAGGAAAAATCTGAAGTCGGCAAAGACCAGAAAAAATAAAAGTATGAAAACATATATTACTTGTTTGTTCTTTATCATTCTCTGTTTAAGCTTTATAACCTATTAAATAAAGCCAGTTGTATGAAAAATGTTACAATACAACGTTTGTCTTGTATTAGTTAACCAACCACTATTATTTTTAACTAGCTGTTGGGCAAGAATCATTGGGTAAAGAAAAATCCATTGGTAAAAGGTTTTACACAACCATTGGGCAAATCGGTGACCAACATTGTTGAGTAAAGGCATTGGGCAAAGATGTTGGGCAAAGATGTTGGGTTTTTATTTAACCGTTTGCTGGGCAAAATCATTAACCAACTTAGTTGGGCACTTTTTTGCCCAATATCAACCAGGAGGCATACGGACCCAACGGATGTGTAAATAATTGCCCAGGTTGGGCAATAACTTGCCCTACAATTTTAAGAGTGTAGCCTTTATGCCCGACGTTGTGTGTTTAGAGATCTACCTTCATTATCAATGTGACGAAATTGAAGACAAACTTATTCATAACTTTCACTACACGTTCACATTTACAGCGTGTCTTCTACGATCATAAAAAGTCATTGGCTCAAAATATATATCAGCAAAACTCTCTATATACTTTTTGTGACATCCATTCCATATAGTAACACCCAGGAGCGGCCGATGGAGATTCAATGTGTGTGTGTGTGTGCGCTATGGAACGCCATGTTAAATTTATTCAATAATTAAAGATATCTTCAATTTAAGTCAAGATATCTACATTAATTTCGGATATGTCGAATTAAATTGAAGTCTTCAGAAATTGCCATTTCGATATCTTGAACTTTATTTAAGATATCTCAAATTGATTTTAAGATGTCAAGAAATAGATTAAAAATATAAAAAATGAAAACATTATTAAGATATCTTGAATTGAATTCGAGATATCCAAACTTGAATTAGAGATATCGAGATTACAATTAAAGATATCCAAAATGGAATTAGAGATATCCTAACTTTAATTAGAGATATCGGGACTAAAATTAGAGATATCTAAAATTGAATTAGAGATATCGGGAATAGAATTAGAGACATCAAGAATTCGAATTGTAGCGCTAACAAGAAGAGCGCCATCTTAATCGGCAAATACATAATACTTATCGAATTTCCTTACAATCAGAAAATGTCATTGAAAGTGGAAGTACTGCTAAGACTACTTATTCGCGTTCATGCATTTAAGAGGAAAGTCACGTGTACCGGAAACTGAATTTTGGATATCTCGAATTCGAATTCTTGATATCTCTAATTCAATTTTGGATATCTCCAAGTCGAATTCTTGATATCTCGAATTCAGTTTCTGATATCTCAAGTGCGTTTAAATTATTGATATCTGGAAATTTATTCGAGATATCTTAGAGTGAATTAGAGATATCTTCAAATGAATTAGAGATATCGGTAATTGTTAAATAAATGTTAAAATGGCGTTCCATACGCGAGCTCTTGTATTTACATCCTTACAGCGACATGTATAAGACTCAGACATAGGCCTATACCTACCGGGTACACATTCCATACGGGGTACAGGGGGAGGGGGTGGATTGTGAATTGTGGGGTGTGGGGTGTGGGGTGGGGGAAGCGACGAGCAGTGGAAGATGCAACTTGGTTTGAAGAGGTAACAAAGTTTCAGTATCTTAAAACTTGGATTCTCTGCAGCATGCAAATTTATAGCACAATTTCCATTATTTACATGTTTTTTTTTTAACGAAAGGACCCTCTTAACTACACCTTTAAAATACACATTTAAATGGCAAAAGGGCACTTTTAATGACATATATTGGAACCAAACGTTTTCGTCTTCAACATAAGATCGTAGTGGTGCACTCGGTTTAAGAAAATTTAATACAATTTTAAGCTCTCGTTTGTTTCTATATACACCTCTGGATTTGTCATGACCATGATATTACTGTAAAATAGATTTTTGCTACATTATATTACAGGAATTTGATCCAATGTGATCTCAGATATGTGATGTCATTAAGCCAGATCTCCCCACAAAGGTTAATCTTCAAAATATGTTGTTTTTTGCTTCGTTATGAAATGTGATGCATTCGAAATGTGTGCTTACTCGTTGGTTATTATTAACTGTTACCAGGGCGGCATAAATTACTACCGGTTAATTGATGTAACCCGGCGGTCCTGGACCGAATTGAGACAAGCGGGAGCAAATTGATGCCTCGCGAGAAACTAGCAACTTTTTCAATACTACTGGAAATCGGCCAAGTTGAAGGGGGCGAACAGTTCTCGAGTCTCCCAACCGGTAGCCTTAGCTAAGCCACCTAGCCTATGAATGTTCCAGTACTCTATTAATTCAATTCGGTTTTTATTCAAAAGGATAATTATCCAATAAACAAAATAAATAACAAATAAAAACAAAGACTTTCTAAACTCATTTGCGATTCCCAGATATATTGAACTTTTTAACTACAGTTTGGTCAAACTTATCTTAATTTGTGTTGGATAATACGACGAGAAAATAGTTTTCGCCTTCTACTTTAGAAATATTGATAACAATTAGTTGATTTCAAATACCTCACAGTAAAAAGAATTGCTTTTCAAAATAAACTGTTTTAATTTAAGTGTCAAAGTAGTACAATGTCATGTCATGACAGACAAAAATAAAAAGAAAAGAACAAATGGATGATTTACATCCGAACACACATGATTGTTGAATACAGTACATATCATTACAGCAACAAGAAAAAGTAAATATGAGAGAAGAAATAAACGGGGCAAAAAGGTAAAAAGAAATCCAAACAATTTCATAATGTAAGTTTGGTTTAAAGATAAGGAAAATTGTTAAAACATTTTGTGAATAAGAAATGCAATGAGAATGTGGTTTTAATTCACGAATCCAGAAAAGTTGCAGGATTCATAGAGTAAAGGTAAATTTGGAGAACGCAAGACAGAAAAACCTTTTTCTGTTTCAATTGATTAGTTTCACAGTATAGGCAATATTTGAAGTACAATATGACCTCACATAGTGTCAGAGAGGTACATTGACCGTGACGGTTGTAAGAATGGAAAGTTAAAAGGTCATTGTGGTGACGTACTTAGCGATTATTAGTTATATGCATGGTTCACTATATAGTGGCCATGGGGCAGTAGATATCTTTATACATTAAATAATTACTAAAAAAAAAACAAAGAAAACCAAATAATAGTGGCGGAAACATTTTGAAAAGCATATCCTAATGATATTGAATTCAAAGCGGTACTGACTTATTGCAAAATGCTAAACGGGAGAAAATAAGATAAAATCTATCAAGCAATCTCCAGGATATATTATTTGAGTAATGTACAAATGTGGTTGAGAAGGCGAACATTATGTGACCCGTTCTATTTGTAGGATAAGATCATAATGTATCTCTTACTGTCCGAAGTCATTAGGTTCAGAACACACCCGTGAAGATATTTGATCATTTCTTTTTTCAATGCTAAACATATTACATAATATAGCAGAATATATAGAGAATGTAACATGGACCACAGTAACGTGGTTTGAATTTGATTTTATTTGAAAAAGTGATCTTCGACAACGGTGATACGGAATAAGATGAATGGGGTATATAGTAAGGGATGGGGTCGAGGGGGGGGGGGGCGGGGTGGAATGTTCCTATTCAAATAATTTTGCTTATTTTATTTGTCGCATGAAGGAAGATAGAAACAATATAGAAGCACTATGCTGACGTAACCAGTATCATTGTTGTAAACGTTATACCACTTTTGATGAATACTTCGCTAAATACTGTGTGCTATAATCGAACTTAATTGTTCTATTGGTTTTAACCTAAGACGTCTTATGTAACCGAGATATTTTCAGTACTGAAATAAACGTACTTTAGCATTAGCAAGAGTAACATGTCCAGGATTGGTATATCGAGAGATACAAAGAGGAATATCCATCTCATTAGATGATGTTCCTTCATCACACACTTTGACAAACTCTCCAGTCTTCTTAAATTGTACAACCTTCCACTCTTTCGCAACTCCCTCACTGATGTACAATACCAGCCACTTAGAACCAGTCCAGATGATATTGATCGGTAGCATACCAGACATAGCTGACGGAAGCCTTAAATTGCCACACTGCTTGACTTTACCATCAGCATCTATCAGTATGACGTCATCAAGACTTCGACCAATAATAGCAAATACATTACCACAGTAAGCAACTCTGTATATAGCATGAGAGCGTACACAATCTCCTGTATCTATTACTCTTAGAGCAGATCCGGAGACATTGTACTCTCGAATAGAGTGGTCACAGCTGGTAGAGATCATAAACACATCTTTAGGAACATTGTGTAGACGATGTGCTGTAATACTGGTAATCCAGGAACCTTCAGGTACCTCATCAATCACCAAGGATGAGACTGATTCTACAGAATCATACAGAGAACCATTCCAGTGATGATGTGCAATGAAGACAGTATTACCTACAGCAAATAATGAGTGTATTTTTTCATCATAACGCAAATATGTATTCGACATAACTACAGGATCATTGTAATTATCAATCTTCTGCAGATGTCTCCAGAATTCCTTACTGGAATCTTTAGGATCAATACAAATACTAAGAACGCCCCCACTCGTTTGTCGTTCATCGAATACATGTATTAACTGATCAACACGCAAGATTACACTTCCTATCAGCATACTGACTGTAATGCTACAGAATGCTCCATCATTGGGTATCTTCCTGTACAAGAGATCAACAGACCTATTTTTCAGCATCTTCTTCTGTTTCTCTAATTTATATTTAATATCGGCCGTCTTCTCCGTGCTCTTGCTTATCTTTTTGATTTCATCAAGAGCATTCTCGTGTGAAAATTTGTGACATTTAGTTATTATTGCGAGTTCGTTCTCTAAAATCTGCGATTCCCTTTTCTCTTCAAAGATCTGCTTTATGTCATCTAATTCCTTCTCATCTAATACCTCTGTTTGCAATCGCTTCATACTTTCAGCTTTTCCAATCAGTGTCAAATAATCCCTTTGAACGTCATTACGAGATATTTCACGACAACGCTGGGATTTGGGGGGGGGGGGGGTTGGGGCATGGAATGTTTCGATTCAAATTATGTTGCGTAGTTTATTTGTCGCATGAATGAAATGATATAAGAACATTAATATGCAAAATAAACACTTTTATATATTTTAAAACTTAGTCAACTGAAATGAATACAAATTTACACATAATTCTTTGATTTTCTAAACAGAAGAGGCGTTATAGGGAAAGTCGCTGAGCGGAAATGACGTAGGTATATCGCGCACAGGAAATTGGGAGATTTCTACCGTTTAATTATGGTGATGTAACCAGTATCTTTCTTGATAAACGTTATACCACTTTTGATGAATGTTTATCTCAACACTGTCTGCTATAATCGAACTAAATTGTTCTAGTGGTTTAACCTAAGAAGTCTTCTGTAACCGAGATCAAATTTCAGTACTGAAATGTACGTACTTTAGCATTAGCAAAAGTAACATATCCAGTGTTCTTCCATCGAGTGACATTAAGAGGAACATCCATCTCATTATATGATGTTCCTTCATCACACACCTTCACAAACTCTCCCGTCTTCTTATAGTTCACAACCTTCCACCCTTTCTCTACTCCCTCACTGATGTATAATACAAGCCATTCACCACCAGTCCAGATGATATTGATCGGCAACATACCAGACATAGCAGACGGAAGCCTTAAAGTGCCACACTGCTTGACTGTACCATCAGCATCTATCAGTATGACGTCATCAAGACTTCGACCAATGATAGCAAATAAATTACCACAGTAAGCAACTCTGTATATAGCATTAGAGCGTACAAAGTCTCGTGTATCTATTACTCTAAGAGCAGATCCGGAGGTACTGTACTCTCGAATAGAGTGGTCACAGCTGGTAGAGATGATAAACTCATCTTTAGGATTATCGTTAGGATGGTATGTAGCAATACTGGTAATCCAGGAACCTTCAGGTACCTCATCAATCACCAAGGATGAGACCGATTCTACAGAATCATACAGAGAACCATTCTGATGAGGATGTACTATGAAGACATTATTACCTACAGCAAATATTATGTAGTTTCTACTATCATAATACATATCTATATTCGACATAACTACAGGATCATCGTGATTATCAATCTTCTCCAGATGTCTCCAGAATTCCTTACTGGAATCTTTAGGATCAACACAAGTAAGAAGAGCTCCCCCACTCGTTTGTCTTGCATCAAATATATGTAATAACTGA